>NC_051064.1:99409771-99565698 GCF_004664715.2 Peromyscus leucopus
TCTGGATGACAGAAGAACTTCAGTAGATAAAGCAAAAATTTCAGGAGAGATCATAAAACAATGTTTTGGCAAATTTTTATAAATGATCATAGATCAAAGCTAAAAATATGAATAAATAGCATTGTAATTGAAGGTTTAGTTGACAGAGGCTCCAAGGCAACAATAATTTAACCAAAATATTGGCATCCAGACTGGCCTCTTCAGGGAGAAATATTTAATTTCTAGGGATTGGAACTTTATCTCATGTAAAACAAAATACAAGGTTAGTTGAGTGTATAGGACCAGAGGGACAGATGAAAAAATTAAAGCCATATGTGGCTAACATTGCAGTGAATTTATGGGGACATGACTTGTAATGACAATAGAAAACACAGATTAACACTCCTTCAATCTCAGAAATAAATCATAAAACAAAGAATGCTTCTGAGAGAATATTAAAAGGTATTATCAATAAGTCACTGAACATTCAGATTTTACATAAGCAGGGCACAAACTGCTGTTGATCTTTCAAAGATACCAACAGCCTAACCCTTAAAATGGTTAACTGACAAACCTGTATGTGTGTAACAATGGCCTTTGACATCATAAAATTTATAGGCCCTGGACCAGCTTGTGGAAAAGCAGCTAAATGATGAACATATTGAAGAATGGAGCAGTCCTTGGAATTCCCCTCTATTTGTCATTGAAAGTTAATTGAAAATGGAAAATGTTAACAGATTTAAGGTAATTCAGCCAATGGGATTTTACAGCCTGTAATTCCCTTGCCTTCTTTATTACCTAAAGGATGGTCTATTATAATGATTGATTTAAAAGGCAGCTTTTTTTTACTATACCTTTACAAAAACAGGACAGAGAAAAATTTATCTTCACAGTGCCTTCTTATGACATTTCCAAGCCTGTTAAAAGGTATTAGTGGAAAGTTCATCCACAATGAATGTTAATCAAGGCCCACCTTGTGTCAGTATTTGTACAACAGCCATTTGCAATAATTCATAAACAATTTCTTCAATCTATAATTTACCATTATATGAATGATATCTTACTAGCAGATTCAGATGCAGATATATTATCAAAAGTGTTTGATGAAGGAAGAAGAATTTTGCCGTGTTGGAGATTACAAATTGCTTCTGAAAAAATACAAAGATTCCATTAATTACCTAGCATATAATATAGGTTTACAGAAAATTCAGCCACACAAAGTACAAATCAGGAGAGATCAATCATTAACTCTTAATGATTTTAAAAAATTGCTGGGAGCTATTAACTGGCTATGGCCCATTATCAGATTAACAACTCAAAAACTAAATAATTTATTTCAAACCTTACAAGGAGATAAAGATTTAGACAGTCCAAGAAAATGATCAGCTGAGGCTGAGAGAGAAATTTGGTAGAATTTGGCTTTGGTAGAATAAAAATGAGAGGATACACATGTGGATTGCTTGGATCCATAGATTGATTATATTCTGGTTATTTTGCCTTCTACTCATTCTCTTAGAGAAATTCTTATGCAGAGAAGATGTAATATTTTAAAATGGATATGTTACCACAGAAACAGAGTAAAAAATTAAAGACTTATGTAGACAAGGTTTCTGAAATGATTCTGAAAGGAAAATTAAGACTTTGTCAATCAGCAGAAATATACCCAGCAGAAATTTTGAAGGCTGAAATTTCCACTCTATGAGCAGAAAATGCACATTGGAAAAAGAGTTTTCAGTAATTTTTGGGAGAGATTAGCTGCCACAGACCATGGAGGCCAGCTTCCAGATCTGCTCCAGGGCAAATAAAAAGAATGCCTCAGAATTAGCAAGGGCTTAAGAAACTTTTTTATTTGAGGTTATTTTGAAATAAGTTTCTATCTATCTGACTGACAAAATAAGGAAACACACATGCTTTCTGGTGGTAACTTTCTCTTTTACTTCACCTTAAAAATGGTCTGTCTTTTTCTGTCTCCACACAGCTACATATCTTCACACTGTTATATTGTATACATATAGCTGCATATCTTTCTTTACATGCATATGGCCATACATCTCCATATACAGTTACATCCATTTTCACTCATTCTCTCATTCATTAATTCTTTCACCCTCTCTTATTGCTTCTTCTTCATCTCTCACTAGGCATGCATACAATTCACTTACATTATGCATAGCTTGATCTTCTACATTGCTGTTGCCCCTCTCACAGTCAAAGTATGCACAATTATAAGGTACATTTTCAGGGTCCAATCCATGATCATAACACATAATAAGTCACACAGTTTTTCTCAGGCTAGTTAGGTCACAAAGACCAGCCAGTGAGTAAATGCTTGGACTTGCACGTAACCATTTCCCAGGAAGAGATTGATAGTGAAATATAGGACTTAACCATAACAGTAGCAGGATGAACCTTGAGTGATAGGAGTAAATGCAGAAAAAGAATTATTGTAGGGAGTTATGTCTACCAAAGTTGATTCGGTTCTGACCTTGAATTATCAACAAACAACACCTGCAATCTTGTCATTGTGTATTTTTTTTTTAACAGGGGCAGCTTAATCTGTCTTGAATTTTTTCTGAAGTCTAAAATTAGCTGTCTTTGTGACTGAGAATACCATTATTTCCTGTGTCAGTAAAGAAAAATATCCTGGTATTATTTCTATACATCAGAATTATACAGCTTAAGCAGAAATCATTTTCCTGGCCATCTACAGTTAAATGTGTGCCCAAAGATGTAAAACACATTACCAATGGGCTGTGGAAGGAACCCTACAGCTGTTCTTTTAAGGGAGGTATAGTGGTAACATATGAGAAAGTTACAGACAAAAAACAACTGGTTTCCACAGCCAGTGATATCACGGCTTTGCCAGGTGGGGCTCCCCATCAGGGAGTTATACATCTGGTGGGTCAATCGTCAAATATTAGTTGTTTTCCGCTGTAAACTAGCAGGTCCCTCAGCAATTTTTGACAAATATCTCAAAATCAAGAGATTTAAACTTATAAAATGAACTAATTGGATCCTCTCTGACATGGTATGAAGAACATCAATTTCTCGAGCCCCTATATATTATACTGATGGAAATAACTCAGGAAAGGCAGGCTATAAGTCAGGAAAAATAAGTAAAGTGGCTTAAATCCCTGATGATTCAGTACAAAAGTAATAATTATATGCTATTCTCATGGTATTATTAGATTTCCCAGGACCTATTAATATAGTTACTGACTCTCAATATGCAGAATAATTGTTGTACATATTGAAATTACTGAATTTATTCTAGATGTTTCAGAATTAACTATGTTATTTATTGAACTATAACAAGTAAGCATAAATAGAAATAATCCATTGTATATAATATATATCAGATCCCTTAACAGTCTATCAGGTCCTTTAGCACAATGTAATGATGAAATTAATCATAAATTAATAGAAAATGTGCTAAATTATTCAGAATTTCATAAGAAATACTAAGTTCATTGCAAAGGTTTGAAGCAGCAAGCCAAGTAAATGTCTTACTTGTTCTCTATATAACCAAACTCTAGTAAATGCAGGAAATAATTCAAAAATTACTCAAAGAAATGTAATTTGGAAAATGGATGTTTTTCAACTCGCAGAGTTTGGAAAATTAAAGTATGAGTACCATTCCATAGATACATATTCAGTATTTCAATGAGCAACTACTTTAAATTTTGAAAAGGATGATTCTGCAATTATAGGTTTTTAGAAGCTATAGCCATTATGTGAATACTTGTACAAATTAATACTGGCAATGCTCCAGCACATGTCTCTAATAAAATGAAATATTTTTTACATATTACAACATAAAGCATATTAGAGGTATACCACACAATCTTACAGAACAAGCATCTATAGAAAAATATAATCATGGTTTAAAAGATACACTTAATAAGCAGAAAGGAGTAATAAAGACACCCAGAGATAGATTACACAATGATATATTAACATTAAAAATTTTAATGCTAATGAGAAAGGAACGACAGCTGCAGAGAGAATTTGGATAGTAGGGAAAAAAACTGTTGAACTAAATCAGCCTGTATACTTTTAAGACATATTCACCTCAGAATGGAGACCAGGGTATGTGTTATATTGGGGAAGAGGTTTAGCTTTTGTTTCCATAGGAGAAGAAAAGCTATGGATACCATCAAGATTGATAAAAATTAGATTTGAACTGGAGAGACCGCTTGGTTAGGAAAAGCAATAGTTCATCAAACCACATAGCCATTCAATCTAAATTTAATTGTAATACTAATAAATGCCTTTCATTTGAGCAAATATAACCTCCAAAAAAGGGAATTCCACAAAGTTAAGATTGGGGCAGGTTTTTCGTTTTTGTAATTGCAGGAAAATAAAAGTATCCAACCAAGGAATCTGAAGACCACTGGACAAATGAGACATCAGAAGAAGAAGAAGGATGAATCATCCAGAGAAAATGTCCCAACAAAAACCATAATGGTATAGCACACTTCTAACAGCATAGAATTTCATAAATCTTTCCAAATGTTTGTTTCTGCTGTACTCCACAGATATACAAGGCAAATGGTTTTTTTGTAGTCTCAACACAATTGAAAACTAAAGCTGGCTTTGGAGTTGGAGCATGGCTCTCTCCTTATCTAAACTCAAGCATACTTGTTAAAGGAAAAGTCAGAATCTAAGTCTCATGTTAGAAGAGCCACATGGTATGGGACAGGGGAAAGTCACAATTAAGGGGAATATTCATCTGTCACTAATTTTATAATCCTTTGGTTTTACTATGACTCTTTAAAATTTTTCTTAAGGTATAAATATTACCTCAAAATATACAAGATTATATATATATATATATATATATAAACTTTGTCTTGATATTAATGGTCATAAAGAGAAATAACTCATTCTAAAAATAAGCTTTATCTAACTTTCTGTATGTGATTTTGGCCTTGTGTCTGAAGCAGGTAACTAGGAACTAAGTTTGTGTATCTGAGACGTATTTAACAGATTGTGATTCTGTAACCTGTCTGAGATCTACTGCATATGACATTTAAAAATGTTTAAGTTTTTTGCATTGAATCTCTCTCCCTTCCTCTCTCTCTGTCTCTCTTTCTCTGTCTCTCTCTGTCTCTGTCTCTCTCTGTCTGTCTGTGTGTGTGTGTGTTTGTGTGATTCTCTTAAGCTCTCTGGAACTTTCTGTCTCTCTGTGTCTGTCACTCTCTTTCTGCCTCTCTTCCTGCTGAACAGGATATAAAATTCTCAGATACTGCTGTAGTGCCATGCCTGTTTGCATCCTTCCATAATGATCATGGAATACTCAGCTAAACTGTAACAGAGCCCCCAATTAAATACTTTCTTTTATGAGTTACCTTGCTCTTGGTGTGTCTTCATAGCAATAGAACAGTGACTAAGACAGTTACCATTTTGACTGAGAGATACCTAGAAAATCAGGGTCTGTGAGGTTATTTCAGAGATGACTGATGAGGATCAATGAAGCGTAAAGAAGACCTGTCCTGAGCATGGCTGATAGTATCCAGTTGGCCTGCACTTGCCACATGGTAATCCTGACTCTTCCTGAACCCCAGTATCTGTGTTGCTGCATCTGCTCATGACAGTCACATTCCAGCTCTTTCCAACTCTGAAGACTTTAGGGGTTCAGACATAGGCTGTATCATAGGTCTTTCTTATCTCAAGGCTTTAAGGTTTTTTGGAAGAGTAAGCCTCATGTTATACATTTCTCTTTCCAACTTGCTAAAGGCCATTTTTATCATCATACACATATGAATGTGAAATAAACTAGTAATATTAAAACAAAGTATTGGAAGAATATTTATATGTTGGTGTCAGGGCTCATGATAGAGAATAAGAATTCTATTATGAATTTTCTTTTTGTACCCTCTCATTTTCATTATTTCTTTCTAATAAAGACCCAGTATACTGTGGGAAGTTCCACCATTGAACACATGGTCCTGGATGACATAGGAAAGCTGGCTGAGTAATCTATGAGAACAACTTAATAAGCCTAGACATTCCATGGTCTGTGCTTCAGTTTCTGTCTCCAGGTTCCTTGAGTTTCTACTGTCATGAAGTGCAAGATAAATTGCAGTGGGATGGTCTGTATGTCAAATTGCTCTAATTGGTCAATAAATAAAACACTGATTGGCCAGTGGCCAGGCAGGAAGTATAGGCAGGACTAACAGAGAGGAGAATTGAGAGAATTCTGGAAGTGCAAGGTTGAGGAGGGAGACATTGCCAGCTGCCACCATGACAAGCAGCATGTGAAGATGCTGGTAAGCCACAAGCCAAGTGGCAAGGTATAGATTTATAGAAATGGATTAATTTAAGATGTAAGAACTAGATAGCTAGAAGCCTGACCCATTAGGCCAAACAATTTAAATAATATAAGCATCTGTGTGTTTATTTTATAAGTGGGCTGTCACACTGCTAGGGCTTGGTGGGACCCAGAGAGAAAATTCTCCAGCTACACTAAATAAACCCTTTCCTTTCCTCTGTATGTTATTTTTGGTCATGGTTTTTATTACATCATTGGACAGCAAACTAAGAAAGGGAATTTAAATGACTGAGGAAGTGCAGAATTTTGGAATATTTGGGAAGGGAAAACCTATTTCTTTGTAGTTACCATCCTCCACCCAGGGGAGTGCATCAGATGTAGATCTCACTAACATGTCTCTCATAGTATCAGCGAGGGTACATCTCTTCAACAAAGCACTGTTAGTGCACATATCTGGTCTTTCTCTAGAGATGGCAGTCACTCAACTGGGAAACTTGAATGATATGTCAGTATTCAACTTGGCTGTGTTGCTTGAATATATGTAGTTTAGTTTTGTTCATTGTTGCCAAGGACAACACCTACAGGCTTGGTTGCCAACTGTGGCACTATAGGGAAGTGGTGGACTATTAAGTAGGTGTGGTACCTAAGATAGGTCATTTGACCTGTGCCCCTGATGGGATATCTATATTCTGGAAGCATCCTTTTCTTGCTTCCTGGTCCTATGAGGTAGCCACATTCTTCAGCCACACGCTTCCAACAAATGCTCTATCTTTCTTTAGGCACAGCTTACTTGATCACAGACTGAGACCTCTGAAACCACGAGCCAAACAAAACTTCCTCCTGAATTGTTCATCTCAGATATTGTTTCAGTGAGGGAAAGCTGACAGGCAGTCTGGGATAAAAGCTGCTTGGACCCATTCCCTTTCACCAAAAGACCGAGAAAAATGATCTATTGAGTGAAATAATAGGGTTGACTTAGGCTATTGCCAATGGTCTTCACTAATCCTGCCCTTATGTTCTATGATATCACTAGTAAATTAAAAAAGAAAACAGAACTCTAATATAATATTACTTATATCAGTATAATTATATTAATTAGGATTAATTGTATTAATGAAGTGGAAGCTATCAATTAATTTGTTGACTCTAACACAGGAGAGCTTAAACCAGAACAAGGAAATGTATGTTTTAGATTTCTGTCTTCTGAGATAATATACAACTAATTGTTCAACTAGTTTTCCTTCACAAAAGAAGAGAAGTTATCTAAGATAACAGCTCTGGGAATGCTGTCTTTAGAAATTTCTAGAAATGCTGAAGGAAAGCAGCTACATGCCAAAGACAGGGCTGTGGTAGAAAATCCAGACTGCTGCCTTGTCAACCCGGGGGGGGGTGGTGTTCAGGTTTACCTCTTCTTGTCCTCATTGTGCATCTCTAGGTAACTGAATTTCATGCACATCTACCAGAAAGAAATTCTGAAAGCAGAACATCGGACTGCCTCTTGCCTTGGTTTCATTTTATTTTTACTGGGATTTCACAACTATTCAAAAGACTGTAGGATTTTCCTCTGATGGAGCTGCAACTGGTCTAGTGGTTTTCATGTCACCAGAAGTCACGGGGTGATAGTTCCCAGCCTGGATCTAATCAGGTTCAGGTGCTTCTGCTCTGTTTCTTGGGATCTTAAGCAACACCATATGAAAGCCCAGGATAACATCTATGGCAGGTTAACCAAGATTATCTAAGCCACTAATGTGACCTGGAAACCTCTGAGGATAATATACTCTTTGGAAGTAATACAGTTTTGCATAGTTGTTACACAGAAAGATTCTAACTAATACATAGGCCATGGACTCAGGGAACCTTAAAATGGAAGGGTGTATAACTGGGGAGGTCAGTTGCCATGCATATATAATAGAGAAAGAGCTGAAATAGGACTGAAAACTTAAGCCTGATCTGCTCTGCCAGTTCCTTGTGCTCATGGTTTTGAATAAGAAAAAGATCTCCTCTTTTTACTTTTTTTTTATAATTTAATTTAATTTTACGTATCAGCCACAGATTCCCCGTCCCCCCCCCCCCCCGCCTTCCCGTACCTCATCCCCTATTCCCATCTCCTCCAGGGCAAAGACTCCCATGGGGATTCAGCTCAACCTTGTAGATTCAGTCCAGGCAGGTCCAGTCCCCTCCTCCCAGGCTGAGCCAAGTATCCCTGCATAAGACCCAGGTTATCAACAGCCAGCTCATGCACTAAGGACAGGTCCTGGTCCCACTGCCTGGGTGCCTCCCAAACAGTTCAAGCTAATCAACTGTCTCACTTATCCAGAGGGCCTGATCCAGTTGGGGGCTCCTCAGCTATTGGTTCATGGTTCATGTGTTTCCATTAGTTTGGCTATTTGTCCCTGTGCTTTTTCTAATCTTGGTCTCGATGATTCTTGCTCATACAAACCCTCCTATTTCTCGCCAACTGGACCCCTGGAGCTTCATCTGGGGCCTGGCCATGGATCTTTGCATCCAGTTCCCTCAATCATTGGATGAGATTTCTAGCACGACAGTTAGGGTGTTTGGCCATCCTATCACCAGAGTAGGTCAATTCAGGCTTTCTCTCGACCATTGCCAGTAGTCTATTGTGGAGGTATCTTTGTGGATTTCTGGGGACCTCTCTAGCACTTTGCTTCTTCCTGATCTCATGTGGTCTTCATTTATCATGGTCTCTTATTCCTTGTTCTCCCTCTCTGTTCTTGATCCAGCTGGGATCTCCTGCTCCCCTAAGCTCTTTTTCCCTTGAATGTTGCCCTGCATTATTCCCACTCACGTCAGGTTGTTCATGTAGATCTCATCCATTTCTCTGTCAATGGGCGATACCTGTGTCTTTCTTAGGGTCCTGTTTTCTAGGTAGCCTCCCTGGAGTTGTGAGTTGCAGTCTGGCTATCCTTTGTTTTACATCTAGTATCCTCCTATGAGTGAGTACATAGCATATTTGTCTTTCTGAGTCTGGGTTACCTCACTCAGGATGATTTTTTCTAGATCCATCCATTTGCCTGCAAACCTCATGATGTCATTGTTTTTCTCTGCTGAGTAGTATTCCATTGTGTATATGTGCTACATTTTATTTATCCATTCTTCAGTTGAAGGGCATCTAGGTTGTTTCCAGGTTCTGGCTATTACAAACAATGCTGATATGAACATAGCTGAGCAAGTTCCCTTGTGGTATGATTGAGCATTCCTTGGGTATATGCCCAAGAGTAGTATAGCTGGATCTTGGGGGAGATTGATTTCCAATTTTCTAAGAAAGTGCCATATTGATTTCCCAAGTGGCTGTACAAGCTTGCATTCCCACCAGCAATGGGGAGAGTTCCCTTGCTCCACATCCTCTCTACCATAAGGTGTCTTCAGTGTTTTTGATCTTAGCCAAAAGATCTCCTCTTAATAGGAGTTTGTTGATCTGACTAAATAGACACTAAGTCCCCTTTCCTTCCCTTGGGGTGAATTGGTACAGTAGTGGTACATGGATATACTGAAATTTTATCAGGAAAACCAGGCCCAAAAATTATTAGACAAATGAGACCAAGGGAGAGGTATAAGGTCCCTGTTAGGATTAATAACATCTTCATTGCCTTTGTGATTGTCTGAGATAATTTGTCTCCTAATGAACCTCTAATTAAGAAGGAATAAAATAATTCTCAGTAGCAAATTATCAGTGAGACTCTGTGTGTTGCTGTTTTTGTTTTATAGCTTGTATGGATAGGAAAACCTTTTAGTCTGGATGGTACATGAAGCCTCCATGGGGAAAGATTTTGTAATATGAAGAGATGCATGTATGCATCCCTCACTTGGCCTAGAGGATCAACTTCCTATGGAATTCATTGGATATCTATTAACATTCCTTTCACAGCAGTCCTAGGAAACAACACATAAAGCACTTATAAAATAGCCATATTTCCAGATTTTCAGAATCTGATTCAGTAACTAAGAATAAATAGAATATATGAAACACATAGCTGAGACTTTGAGCTATAAATCAGATCATTGTAAGTCTGTGAACAGAAAGATAGGACAGATGTCCTATCTATTTTGTCAGCTTTCCTATTAAAGTGAATTGTGAAAGATCAACAAAGGTGACCCAGAAGCACAGGGAAAGGTACAGTGAACAGAACTAGTTCCAGCAAGACACCATCAGTTAAGCCCAGAATTCCACAGTGTGGCTTCTGGGCATCATTTAGTCACCTTCTCCAGACAGTGTTAGGAAACACAAGCTTCATTGTGAGAAAATCTGATGGACATTGAGCTCTATCTGCTGTGGCTTTTTTGGAGTAGGTGTGGCCTTGTTGGAGGAAGTATGCCACCATGGGGGTAGACATTGTGGTCTCCTATGCTCAAACTATGTGCATGTCACATTACCTGTTGCCTGTGGATCAAGATGTAGAACTCTCAGCTCTTTCTCCAGCACCATATCTATCTGCATGTGGCCATGTCCTGCCTTGATGATAATAACTAAATCTCTGAAACTGTAAGATAGCCCAATTAAATATTTTTTATGAGAATTGCTGTGATTATGGTGTCTCTTCACAGCAATAGAAACCCAACTAAGATGTGTGTGTGTGTGTGTGTGTGTGTGTGTGTGTGTGTGTGTGTGTATTTAATTTCTGTTGGTAGACTAATGGGATCACAGGCAGTAAGTCTTTCATATACGTGTGTGTGTGTGTGTGTGTGTGTGTGTGTGTGTGTGTTCTATCACTTCCATTTCTCTAGAGAACACTAAATAATACAAAACACATCTGATTCATGATAAAATATGTGAAATTAAATAGGAATATAGCAAATACTAAACAAATGATTTTGTTCACCACAGAAAGGATAAAGTGAAATTTCCATGTTCAGTGGTTGTGCTATTCCCCCATTAACCTTTCATTGTGAAAACCTCTCAGGTCCTATCAGCAGTTCTTTAGAATGCAATAGTGCATTTACCAACCTTCTATAGAAGCATTAATTTGTTAATATTTGTCTTATTGTTGATGGTCTCACACTTGAACCTTATATGATAAATAGTTGGTCTCCTCCTATAAACATAAAAAGTTTCTTCTATTGATATCATGCCAGGAGATCAATAAGTGAGAAGATAGAAAGGCATGTATCATTTTACACTTGGTCAGAGGAAGAACTTGGAATACAGTGAGTCAAATATTCTATGACAAATGCAGTGATGTGGATTACCCAGAGGCCTACTGAGATTATAGCAGTATAATTAGTGTTGTGACATGAATATAAATCATCCCCTATAGGGTCACATTTTGAATGCTTGGTTCCGAGTTACTGTGACTAATTTAGAGGTTCAGGAGGATTAGGAGGTAGGGTCCATCATGGGGTGATGGACTTAGTGTTATACCAAGGTGAAGGATATAGCTACCTTTCCTAGAATTTGACAACTAACCTAAAATTTTCTTTCAGGATAAAGATAATTTCACCCATACCCAGCAGGAGCAATTTTAAGAATACAATGCCCACATTCCCAAAGAGGTGGTCTTTTGGTCTTTTTAATGGGTTTTGGGTCTGGGATAATTTTCATTGTTTAGGGGGGTTGGTTACAAGTTGTTGTCAAGGGTTAGGAAAAAGGCTAAGCAAAGGAGATTAGATTTAAGGTTCTTGTTTTAAAAAAAGAAAAGAAAGAAAAGAAAAAGAAAAAGACAATTACTTTACAAATACTTTACATTAGATTGGATTGTTTTATATTGTATACAAATTTGAAATTGATATTATTAGAAAACGCTATATTTATATTTCTAATTGTATTTATACCATTCATTTAACAATGTAATGCAATTTTCTGATCTTTGAACATTATTATTACCAACTATTAGGATATAAAGAAATGAAAGTTAGTAGTTAGACATTACAATAGAACTTGTAGTCATATTAGATATGTTTTAAAAATTGAGCAGATATATTTTAGACAGGTCATCTTCAAACCCTTCAGAGATCTACAGAATATGGCATTTAAAATGTTTTAATAATTTAGAAATTTTTCTTTTTTGAGACATGTTGGCTCCTGGCAGTACCAATCTACTTCAGAGAAAATATGAAGAAACTGCATATGGAGTTAACTTTCATTGTGGCAAAAGTTAGCCACTGGACAACAAAGTATCCTCGGATCAACAGGACAAAATGGACAGACAGAACATGAGACAAAGAACTACTGATTCTGGCCAAAACAAGTGTGGTTATGGCTTTATCAAAAGACATATTCTGAGGCCAGGACAATATGGCGCCATCCCTGAAGTGGCCTTCACAATCTGAAAAAGGTACAGTGCCCTTTTCTTCAAAGGCAGCTGAACAGGCGGTGGGCCTATGGCTTCTGTTGTGCAATGGAATACCAGCTGAAAGCTCACGCCTCTCAATAGTAGACTGGCATTTAGTAGAGGGATGTGGAGAAGAAGGAGATGCTGAGATGAAGCCATATATACATAGCCAAGAAGAATGGACAGCTGAATTAAAAACCATCAACAATTTCCAGAATTTAAAATCCTGAATCATGACATGACACTAGTGGAATTCAGTTGTTTCTGGTACATGGACTGCTCTCACCCAATGTGAGGTTGAACTGCTGACCTTGTGTACAACCTACTTCACAAATGAGTCTGTCAGATACGCTAAGCCTATAGGCTGAAGATGATGTGTAGCTAGAGTTTTTCTGCTTTGCCCACAGTCAGGACAAATCTTTGTCACCCGCCAGTCCCACAGTCGCTCAGACCCAACCAAGTAAACACAGAGACTTACATTGCTTACAAACTGTATGGCCATGGCAGGCTTCTTGTTAACTGTTCTTATATCTTAAATTAACCCATTTCTATAAATTTATACCTTGCCACGTGGCTGGTGGTTTACCGGCGTCTTTACATGCTGCTTATCCTGGTGGTGGCTGCAGTGTCTCTCCTCCTTCTTCCTATTTCCTCAAGTCTCCTCTCTCTTTGTCCCACCTATACTTCCTGTCTGGTCACTGGCCATCAGTGTTTTATTTATATAGAGTAATAGTCACAACAATGATGCCCCAACACTGCGGAGAAACCTCAGGTGACTGTCCAGGCAGCTGACTGTTTCTGTCAACTCACAAATTTTTTGGAAGTTGCTTACATGCACTTTCTGTTTTTATTTTTGTTAGCTAATATTATTTCCTTCTTGTGTCTCTGAGGGAGTTGAAGATTAGTTAGTTATAGTTGAAGATTGGTTAGTTATAGTTGAAGATTAATTAGGATAGAAAGTGAATTAGATACATTTTGCACTTACCAAAATAGAATAGATAAGGGAATTATTTTCTCTGATTTGTCAAATACAAATGGACTAGACATTGTTTAGGTATTTTATTACTTGTATATATTGTATATAGTTATTGTACTTTTGTATATAGTTTTTCTTTTGTTAGTATAACCTTTTGCTTTTTTTCTTTTTATTAAAATAGAAAAGGGGAAATATGGAGGTATTCTATTTGTACTGAAATGTGATTTTAATTGTATGTTAATAAATAAAGTTGCCTGGGGGTCAGAGCTATTAGAACCATAGAAAGAGTGTGGTGGTGGTGGTGCATGCCTTTAATCCTACAGATCTCTGTGTGTTCAGGGATACAGCCAGCATTGGAGACATACGCCTTTAAGACCTGGAGGGCTGTACTTACAGGCAGTGATGAGGCAGTCATGTGTTTGGGTTTACAACCAATGAGAAGGCAGAACAGAAAGACTATTTAAAGACATACACACAGGAAGTAGGTCTCTTTCGGGGAGCTAGGAGCACCGCAGGAGGAAGGGTAAGATTTTAACTCTGAGCTCTGACCTCTCGGCTTTCTCTTTTACATTGGCTCTATGTTTCTTATTTAATAAGACAGTTGGTTACATCTACACCAAGGCACTAGACTCTGCCCATGGTTCTTCCAAGTGCTTTGTAGCATTTCTGAATTGCCAAGATTTAGGGGTGAATAGAGAATTAAAGCTGCATGATGGAAGAAGTCTGTGAAAGTCTGGGAGTAGTGACTGCAGTACTATTTCCAAAAGATACTGTACTGTTTTTGATTGTGGGACAACGATGTGAGATTCTTTGAGCATGCCATAATAAGATATTTCATCTTTCTCTTTTTGTCCTCAGTTCATAAGTTTTCCCTTCAGCCTTAAATTAACTCAAGGGTACAAAGCCTGGCTACCAGGAAAAGACCTCTGGAGCACCTTTCCCCAACTCCCCAGCTTCTCCTCTCAGGAAGCCATCTTTGTTTCAGCACTACCAGGCCAGCTTTGCCTCAAGCCTGTCATTTCCTAGACTTCTGCCTTATATAAGCAATCTATCCATGTCTAGTCAGACACATTGTCTTCTATATGCTAAGTTATTCAAGGTCTTGCCTTATTTTAATAGTTCCTGCAGCATGGTTGGTCTAAATCACTTTCTATGAGTGTGGTGGTGAGCAGATTCACTTTCAGACATCTTTTTACACTAGGGATAAGGTAGAAGACCAGAGAAGTACTCTAGTGTCCAAAAAGAAGTGAGGAATGATGGTTATATATTACATTCACAAACTGTTCATTTATTTTTTGAATGAGAAAGAGACTTATTCCTTATAGTATATCCAGTGAACTTAGAAAAGAAGGAGACATGTTTTATGGGTGGAAATTTTCATTTGTAATCACAGTGAATGTATTCCCAAAGGTTCAAGTTCATTCCAGTTACACGATACTCGGTCCTAGACCTACTGCTTTCTGGCATCAGGCTAAGGGCCCAACCTTTTTATATTTATTGTATTTAGCATGTTGTGATTAGTTTGTGTTCTGATCATGCTCTATACCTTGTAAAATAACGGTTTTGTTGTTGTTATTCTTATTGTTGTTGCCTAGAAGGACTTCATTTCACAAGCAAATTTTGACTCTATTTTGAAGATGGAGGATGACTGTGGATTTGGGAGGATACATGAATAGTACCATTTGCCTGTCACGACCTATACAGCACAGACTGAGGAGTGATTTACTATTTGAAGAAAGAATGCCACCCTGTTAATTTATTGGGGGTGAATTGGTACAGTAGTGGTCATTGGATATACTGAAATCTTATCAGGAAAACCAGGCCCCAAAATTATTAGACAAATGAGACCAAGGGAGAGAGAGGTATAATGTCATTGTGTGGATACCATATCAAGATAGACACCATCAATGTGATGGTGGTACCCCTTGACCTGTCATTTAACTTCCTAGTATTTCACTGTGAATAAAAACTACTGAAAATAAGCTGTGTTGGCAAAGACTGATTGACTGGTTAGAAGTTTAGTATTTTTGAGAGAGGTTGGAATGTTACACAGGTCCAAGGATAATTACCTTATCTTGGCCAGCTTAAACCTCCAGGAATATCCAGTCATTTCATCCTAACTTCTGTGTGGATCTTCACATCCTGGATGAATAGATAAAAATGTTTGGCATTTATGGACTCTTCAGACCCACTGTCTTCCACCAAATTAAAAGCAAAGAATGTCATCAGGACTCATCGAAAGCCTATAGAGAAACCTCCCCAATCTTGTAGTAATCATTTCTCTGATGTACCACTAAAGTATTTTAGACTTGCCTTGATATGTGATATTTTTGTTTTGTAAAGCCATAAAACCTGATGCAACTGCTTCTTAGATAGGGCATGGAATTTGTGGTAATCTAAACCTGTGTTCCTGGGCCATGGTCTGTAGCTAGAGTTTTCCTGCCTTGCCCACAGTCAGGACAAATCTCTGTCACGCGCCAGTCCCACAACTGCTCAGACCCAACCAAGTAAACACAGAGACTTATATTGCTTACAAACTGTATGGCCATGGCAGGCTTCTTGCTAACTGTTCTTATAGCTTAAATTAATCTGTTTCCATAAATCTATACCTTGCCACGTGGCTCATGGCTTACCGGCATCTTCACATGCTGCTTGTCATGGCAGCAGCTGGCAGTCTCTCCCTCCGCCTTCCTGTTCTCTCAATTCTCCTCTCTGTTAGTCCCACCTATACTTCCTGCCTGGCCACTGGCCAATCAGTGTTTTATTTATTGACCAATCAGAACAATTTGACATACAGACCATCCCACAGCAATGGTCCCCCAAAATGGATCCAGAATAAATTATTTCTTATTCCCTTTGAGATGAGAACCATGATTTTTTGCACCCAGATCAACAACATCAAGGACCAACAGACAGGAACTCCTAACAATCCCAAGGGTCTTGGATTGGCTCATGTATCTGAACAGAAAATCTTTACCATTCTCTCCCCAAGCTTGCTTCTAAGGTTTGTTTATTGGTAACTAAGTGTTCCCTGGCCCTGGGTCAGAGGGTAAGATCCAGCTATAATATATAAATCACAGAAACTGTTTCAATGATATTTTCTTAGTCTGTTTGAGATGAGTGAATCATCCCTTTCCACCTGACTTCCAGGATGACCACTCAGAGGTAGAATAAGTTCAGGCAACTACAGGCCTTCTAAACAAGACAGTCTTCAAGTCCTGTTTCTGTGGGTGCCCCAGAAGCCCACTTCTAACTCTTATGGTCTCTTGGTGCCATTTCCAAATGAACCCTTTCCAAAGTCCAGATATAAATCCATGTCTACAACAGGAGGCAGGGAGAGACTCTAAGGTCCATCCTTGTGATTTGAATTATGACTTAGATTGCATTTTAATACATCATATCATTTTACATATACTTAAAAAATGGAAATAGACATTATTCTTTCAGCAACTTCTATAAGCTCATAAGTCCTATAACCAGTATCAACTTGGATAGCCATGGATGTTGATCCTCAAGTGCCACACCCATCAATGTATTTATATAGGGTCCTATGTGCCTCAGAACTTGCCATGTAGGTCTGAGTCCCAAAAGACCCTTCATCTCAAGTGCTAGTATTATAAGCACATGCCACCATGCTCCAAGTTTTATTTGAGTTCTGGGGATCAAATTATAATCTTTGTATCTAAGGCAAGCACTTTGTCAAGTGAGCTGTCTCCTCTGCCACTGGCGCTTTCTTTCTTCTAAACTAATGCACTTTAGAGTGAAAAGAAGTTTTTTAAAAAGACAGGAAAAAGAAATCTATAAAGACCTTAACAAAGATGCTTGGATCAGCATTCAGGTAAAACTATTATTAATATTTGGACATATTTTCCACTAGATATAGAAGATGGTTATTTGGTTCAAACCTTTTGGGGGTCATCCAGACATGGGGATCAGGATCCATCCCTGGTACATGAGCAGCCTTTTGGGAGCCCAGTGCCTGTGGTGTGACACCTTGCACAGCCTTGGTACAGTAGGGAGTGACTTAGATCTGCCTAGGGTCAGTGTGCTGGGCTCTGCTGACTCCCCATGGGAGACCTTGATTTGGGGGATGTGGGGATATGGGGTGGCTTGGGGGGAAGTCTGGAGGGTGCGAGGAAGGAGGAGATGGGATTTGTGGGTAGTATGTAGAGTGATTAGAAAACTTCTTAATAAAAAAAAGATATGCAACATTAGCACTCAGGGTTAATAACCTAAACTGTCTGCAATCCCATTTGTAACTGTGACTAAACCACTCCTTGTCATGAAGCTAAGCTTTCCTCCTTTGGCAGTCATGTGAAACAGTCTCTTCCCTCTCTCTGAGCATGGCTGAGCAGGTGGTGGTGTTTTGTTTTCAGCTAAGCAGGCTGAATTAGTTGTTCAGCATGGAGCATGTGATTTAAAGCTTGGCCTGTGGGATGGGTAATCTTGATTACTGTGGTGGTTGGACTGAGAGTGTCATCCATAAGTGCATATATTTGAATGCTTAGTCATCAGGGAGTGAAACTCTTTTGAGAAGAATTAGGAGGTATGGACTTGATGGAGGAGATGTGTTACTAGAAGTAGCTCTTGAGGTTTCAAAAATCATACCAGCCCAATCACTCTCACTCTGTCTATCAGTCTCAGTCTCTTTATGCCTGCTCTCAGATACTGCTCTAATGCCATGCCTCTCTGCTTCTTGCCATAATGATCATGGACTAATCCTCTGAAACTGTAAGCAGGATCCCAATTTAATGCTTTCTTTTATAAGAGTTGCCCTGCTCATGAGGAATTTTTCACAATATTGGAACAGTAACCAAGTCAGTGACCATCTTGACTGTGATGCCTAGAAAATCAAGGTCTATTTGTGATTCATTTCAGAGATGATTGGCATGTGGGTCATTGAGAAGAAAGACCTGTCCTGATCAAGGCTGATAGTGTCCAAAAGGCTGGAACTTGCCACTTGGCAGGCCTGACTCTTCCTGAACCCCTGCAACTGTGTTGCTGTGTCTGCTCATGACCATCACATTCCAGCTCTCTTCAACTCTGTAGGAGACTTTTCGGTACTCAGGCAGAGACTGCATCATAGGTCCTTCATATCTTGAAGCTTTCAGGTTTTTTGAACTGGGAAGCCACTAGTTACCCACTTTTCTTCTTTTCTAACTTGCCAAAAGCCAGTTTGTTATCATGTACCTTTGACTGTGTACATAAAACTAGTAATATTAATACATACTATTGTCAGAGTCTTTCCATGTTGGTGTCAGAGCTCATGACAGAAGAAAAAAGTCTTCTTCCATTTTTCCTTTTTCCACCCTCTCTCATTCCTTACTTATCTCTATTAGGGACCCTGTTAATTGTTGGAAGTTCCATCCTTGAGCACATGGTCCTGGGTGGCATAAGAGAGCAGGCTGAGTAAGCATGGGAACAACCTAATAAGCCTAACCCATCCATGGCCTGTGCTTCAGTTTCTGTTTCCAGGTTTTTTTTGAGTTCATATTGTGGTTTCCTTCAGTGATGGACTGTGATTATGAAGTGCAAGCTAAATACATCCTTTCCTTTCCTCCATAAGTTACTTTTGGTCATGGTTTTTATTACAGCAATAGACAGCAAACTAAGACAGGGAATTTTAATGACTGAGGAAGATTGGCATTTTGGAATAATTGGAAGGGAAAACCTATTCCTTTGTGGTTACCACCCTCCACCCAGGGGAGTGTATCAGGTGTAGCTCTCACTAACATGTCTCTCATAGTATCAGCGAAGGTACATATCTTCAAAGATGCACTGTCAGTGCTCATATCTAGTCCTTTCCTGGAGATGGCAGTCACTCAGCTGGGAAATGTGAATGATGTAATTATGTTCAACTTGGCCATGTAACTTGAATTAATGTAGTTTAGTTTTTGTTCAGTGTTGTCAAGTACTTCACCTACAGACTTGGTTGCCAACTGTGGCACTATTGGGAAGTGGTGGACTATTAAGTAGGTGTGCTACCTAAGGTAGGTCATTTGACCTGTGTCCCTGATGGGATATCTACATTCTGGAGCCATGCTTTTCTTGCTTCTTAGTCCCTATGAGGTAGCCACACACTTCCAACAAATGCCCTGTCTTACTTCAGGCACAGTTCACTTGATCACAGACTGAGACCTCTGAAAACATGAGCCAAACCAAGCTTCCTCCTGAGAAGTTGTTCAGCTCAGATATAGTTTCAGTGAGGGAAAGCTGACAGACACAGTCTGGGCTAAAGGCTGCTTGGACTCATTCCCCTTCACCAAAAAAAAAAAAAAAAAAAAAAAAAAAAAAAAAAAACAGAAAAATGACCTATTGAGTGAAATAGGAGGGTTGACCTAGGCTATAGTCAATGGTCTTCACTAATCCTGCCCTTATGTTCTATGATATCATTTGTAAATTAAAAAGAAAACAGAACTCTAATATAATACTACTTATATCAGTATAGTTATATTAATTAGGATTAATTCTATTAATGAATAGAAAAGTACCTATTAATTCACTGAAATGTATGGTTTAGATTTCTGTCTTCTGTGATGATATACAAATAATTGTTCAACTGGTTATCTTTTCCAAAAGAAGAGAAGTTGCCTAAGATAACAGCTCTGGGAATGGTGTCTTTAGAAATTTCTAGCAATGCTGAAGGAAAGCAGCTACATGCCAAAGACAGGGCTGTGGTAGAAAATCCAGACTGCTGCTTTTTCAACCAGGGGGTTCAGGTTTGCCTTTTCTGGTCCTCTTTGGGCATCATCCAGGTAACTGAATTTCATGCACCTCTACCAGAAAGAAATGCTGAAAGCAGAACATCTGACTGCCTCTTGCCTTGGTTTCTTTTTATTTTTACTGGGATTTCACAACAATTCCAAAGACTGTAGGATTTTCCTCTCATGGAGCTGCAACTGGTCTAGTGATTTTCATGTCACCAGAAGTCATGGGGTGACAGTTCCCAGCCTGGATCTAACCAGGTCCAGGTGCTTCTGCTCTGTTTCTTGGGATATTAAGCAACACCACATGAAAACCCAGGATAACATCTATGGCAGGTTAACCAAGATTAGCTAAGCCACTAATGTGACCTGGAAACCTCTGAGGATAATATACTCTTTGGAAATAATACAGTTTTGGATAGTTGTTATACAGCAAGATTCTAACTAATACATAGGCCATGGACTCATGGAATTCTAAAGCAGAAGGGCCTTGTATATGTAATAGAGAAAGAGCTAAAATAGGAATGAAAACTTAAGCCTGATTTGCTCTGCCAGTTCTTTGCAATGGTTTTGTATTAGGAAAATCTCTCCTCTTAAGGTGAGTTTGCTTACCTTACTAAATAGACACTAAGGTCCCTTCCCATTGGATTAATAACAACTTCATTGCTTTGGTGATTGTCTGAGATAATTTGTGTCCTAACGAACCTCTAATTAAGGAGGAATAAAATAATTCTCAGTAGCAAAGTGTCAGTGAGACTCTGTGTTGCTGTTTTTGTTTTATAGCTGGTATGTATAGGAGACCATTTTACATTGGATAATATGTAAAGCCTCCATGGGGAAAAGATTTTGCAATATGAATAGAATGCATATATGCATCCTTCACATGGCCTAGAGGATCAACTTCCTATGAAAGCCATGGGGATCTACCCTTTCACTGCAGTCCTAGGAAACAACACATAAAGTACTTGTAAAGAGTCACATTTCCAGACTTTTGGGATCTGATTCAGTAACTAGGAATAAATAGAATATATGAAACACATATCTGAGACTTTGAGCTATAAATCAGATCATTTTAATTTTTTATGAACAGGAAGACAGGACAGATGTCCTCTATTTTGTCAGCTTCCCTATTAAAGTGAATTGTAAAAGGTAAACAAAGGTGACCCAGAAGCACAGGGAAAGGTAAAGAGAACAGAACCAGTTCCACCCAGACACCATCAGTGAAGTCTAGAATTCTACAGTGTGGCTTCTGGGCATCATTTAGTCACCTTCTCCAGACAGTGTTAGGAAACACAAGCTTCATTGTGAGAAAATCTGATGGACATTGAGCTCTATCTGCTGTAGCTTTTTTGGAGTAGGTGTGGCCTTTTTGGAGGAAGTATGCCACTGCGGGGGTAGACATTGTGGTCTCCTATGCTCAAACTATGCCCCATGTCACAGTTCATTGCTTGTTCCCTGCAGATCAAGATATAGAACTCTCAGCTCTTTCTCCAGTACCTGTCTGCATGTGGCCATGTCCTGCCTTGATGATAATGACACACTTTCTGAAACAGTAGGGTAACCCAATTAAATATTTTCATTTATAAGAGTTTCTGTGGTCATGGTTTCTCTTCACAGCAATAGAAAACCAACTAAGACATATATACTTACATATTCATATGATATATATATATATAACTTATATATATATATAATATATAATTTCTGTTGGTAGAGTAGCTGTATCTCAGACAGTGAGTCTCTCATATCTATCTATCTATCTATCTGTCTGTCTGTCTCTCTGTCTGTCTATCTATCTATCTATCTATATACATATATAGATATGTACATATATATTATACATACATAATATATATGTGTGTGTATTCTATCAGTTCCATTTCTCTAGACAACCCTAAATAACACAAAACACATCCTCATGATGATAAAATATGTGAATTTAAATGGAAATATAGCAAATACTAAACAAATGTTTTTGCTCACCACAGAAAGGATAAAGTGAAATCTCTGTGTTCAGTGGTTGTGCTATTCCCCCATTAACCTTTCATTGTGAAAACCTCTCAGGTCCTATCATCAGTAGTTCCTTAGAATGTAATAATGCATTTACTAACCTTCTGCAGAAGCATTAATTTGTTAGTATTTGTCTTAATGTTGGCAAAGTCTATATGGTGGATAATTTTCCTCCTCGTCAATGGATAAAAAGTTGATTTATTGATATGCCAGGAAGATGAAATAAGAGAGAAGGTAGAAATGCATGTACCATTGTACACTTGGTTAGAGGAGGAACCTGGAATCCAGTGAGTCAAAATTCTATGACAGATTCAGTGATGCAGATTAGCTGGAGGCCTACTGAGATTATCACAGTATAATTAGCATTACGATCTGAATCTGAAACATCCCGTAGAGGCTCATGTTTTTAATGCTTGGTTCCTACTTCTTGGGACTAATGTGGGGGCTCAGGAGAATTAGGAGGTAGAGCCCTTTGGAGAGTCCATCTTTGGAAATATACTCAAAGTTATACCAAGACTCTGGATTCTGTCTTTGGTTCTGCTTCCTGGTATATAATGATGTGCAGGCTTCAGCAAAATCCTCTGATACCATGAGCTAAGCTATGCTGCCATTCCCTCCCTGTCATAATGAATTAAAAACTCCTGAAAGTTTGGCTGTGATGGCACATGTCTTTAATTCCAGCACTCGGGAGGCAGAGCCAGGCAGATCTCTTTGAGTTCAAGACCAGCCTGGACAGGCATCAAAACTACACTGAGAAACCCTGTCTTGGAAAAAAAAAAAAAAAAAAAAAAAAAAAAAAAAAAAAAAAAAAAAAAAACCTCCTTAATTTGTGAACTAGAATAAATATTCAATCTCTCAAATTGTTCCTGCAGAATATTGTCACAAAGATGTAGTGGTAACACCTACATGCAACAGTCTACTTTCTGGCCTTTTGTGTGGTTAGAGAGTCTTGATACAGATTTAGTGGAAGATAGCAACCCCACCCAGGCCTTGAAGTTAAAGTCTAGCATTCAGTCAAACTGCCTCTGCCCTGTGGTGGGAACTGAGATGGGGAGGGTGACTGGCTTCAGACTAACTCATCAAATACTAGAACTCTGAAACTTAATTGCTACATTTTCTTTGTGTATAGTTACTTCCCCTAAGGGTAAAGGTCAACAGGGAAACAAAGGGCCAATACATGCATTTGCAGGATCCCACACCAAATAGCAGTGATACCTAATGATATTCTTGTTGTACTACAACTATGCATTTCTATAATATTTTTATTTGTTTTTGCACTGTTTGTTAATCATCGATCTCCAAAAATGCAAAAGTTTTCTTTTTATAACCTGTATGTGTTCCTTGATAAGCTAAAATTGGCTTTGAAGATACGATTAATTTGAGAGAGGAATATTAGCCTAAATTATCCTTATTAGAGGAGACTTGAGCATAAGAGCCAGAGAGAGGAGATGTAAAGATGGAAACAGATGATGAGAGAGGAAAGATGCTACAAGCTTGATCCTGAAGATGGAGGAAGGGGTCATGACAAAGGATACCACTACTCTCTGAGAACTTGAAACATGGTGGTGATGAGATCTCATCCTCAGAAGAAGCTCACCTGACCAGTAAGAATAGGCATTCATCTAGTATTGAATAATTGCAACGTTATACCCTTAAACGTATGGCAATGTGATGCAGGATCAATGGGAACCTGCTAAACCACCACATTTTTTTCTAAAAAGTCCCAGGCAGCATCTTCCTCACCTTTGTCCTTTCTGTAAGGAAAGCATCAATGAAATGCTCAACAGGGTTTCAGTCTTTTCAGTGACAGTCCGTCATATGGGAAACAAATATTTTCAGTTTTTCCCTGTTTCTACAAACTGATTTGGTGCAGAAAGATATTTAAATTGTGAGGGAAAGACATTGCAGAGCTTATAAAGAAAAATAAGAAAATCTTGGAGACACAGTGGAATAACTTTTCCATGTTTCTAAATAATCTTGTCCTTCTATCTGTTACTTTTAGTGAAAATTTGGGGCCATTGTGGTTTCCTGTTTACCTCTCACCCATTGCATACACATGTGTTTCAACTGTGCCACACAAAATGTATGAAGCAACAGGCCTGTTCTCACCACTAGCCCAATTCCTTGCTTCCTGGTCTATACCATCATCTCTCCTATCTGAATGCTAGCATACTATTCAATCATTTTTTCTGATTCTGCTGTTCATACCCTCTCAGATAGTTTTGTAAATAGTTTATAGAGAAAATATTTACCAATGTGGTCACATGGCTTCAATCCTTGACTTACAATCCTCAAAAGCATCCACTATACTCAAAGTCAGATGTAGTGATTTCTACCTGTAAACCATACAGAGATGAAACCCCCAGATCTTCATAATTAACTATTTTTCCCTAAATTGTTCAATCATAGTGACCTCTATGATCATATCCTGGGCATTCTCCTTCAAGTCTATGCAGTGAAGGCAGAAATAAGACACATGTGACCTGGCAGGGGCAGAGGAATGTCTGTTCATGTTTTGTACAGCTTGCATGGACTTCTTAGAAAATCAAATGTCTGTTTATCCATAGGATAATGCCATCTACACAGCATCTGCTAGACATGAGATGTACATGTATAAACAATGAGACTAAAACTGAGTGGAGTCTATGCACTTGTGTGTGGAAAAGGTACCTTGGTGTAATAGGAATGTTTCCGTACTCTTTTCTTCATTTCCACTTCACCAAACTCCAATTCACTTTAGAGTTTGATATTTCTTCTTATATTTTCACTCATACATTCACCAGTAAGAACTGAGTGAGCATCAATGCTTCCCTAGACTAAATCATGAAGATATGTCTTTTACAGAAAGTGAGATATCTGATATGTGACCTCAAATGGGTTGCATCCCACAGATTGAGAGCCACTGTATTAGATATGGAGAATTTGATAAAGGGTGGAGGCTCTGAGTGGTTATATCTCTGAAGATCTGGAGTAATATAAACTTGTAGGTTCTATGGTTAACTAACTGTGGGCTCTTTTAAGCCTGAAACCCCCAGTTATGAAAGAGTAAAAAATTATTCTCCCTTCAAAGGATTCTGTGGGGAAGAATGAGAACTTCGTGGTGAGAAGCACTTTGTTTAGCTCCAGGCACCCAGCAACCCACTGTATCTCAGACAAATGAATTAACTCTGTGGTCAAAGGCTCAGGAATACAAATGCATGGTGAGCCAGGACAATAACCTACTGGTCCCAGACAGCCACACTCATTGAGTGAATGCTTAGTATGTGTCTTAGTTATAGTTTTATTGCTGTGAAGAGACACCATGACCATGACAACTCTTATAAAAGAAAACATTTAATTGGGACTGGCTTACTCTTCAGAGGTTTACTCCATTATCATCACAGCAGGAAGCATGGTGGCATGTAGGCAGACACTGAGCTAGAGAGGTAGGAGGGAGTTCTACATCTGGATCAACAGGCAGCAGGAAGTGATATGAGCACACTAAGCCTATTTGAGCTTCTGTGACCTCAAAGCCCACCCCTGATAACACATTTCCTCCAACAAAGCCACACCTACTCAAACAAGTTCACATTTCCTAATAGTGCCACTCCTAGGCACTAGTCCTGTGGACCCATGGAGGCCATTTCTATTCAAACCACCACAGTCTGCTTTGTGATTTACTTCATCCTTTATAACTGCTCTAATGTAGTTTCTTCTTCATTCTGAAAAGGTAATAAATTGTATGTGAAGTGATCTAGTCAAACAGACTTTCACCCACGGAGGAGAGAAGTTGCCAGGCATGGAAAGTTTGAAGACAAATACATCAATGTTGAGATGTACATAGGACATTGCAATTTATTAGAAGATAGAGTGCTGGGAGCAGTCATGAGGACAAGGAGGTAGTTTGGGAGAGAATGAGAGTGTTCATGAAACACACAATGTACACAACATGGTTTGGTTTGAATGACAGTTTGATCAACATCTAAGTTCCTTCCAGCTGTGTGCTCAAGAGTCAGAACTATGTAGACACGAGCCCTGACTTCTTTCTACCTGGGTCTTGTCTAACAAGTGGTATCTTGTTTAGCGTCTAGCAAGAGAGGTATCACACAGAAGCATTCAATTCCTTCAGATATCTTTGATTCTCACTGTACCCTGTACCCCACCACATGTACTGTCACCCTACCACTTTGAGACTTGAACCTATGGGAAGAGTGTCAAATCAGATGTCATGATTTGGTCTCATCTGAGAATCTCGTACCCACATTAAAGACAGAGCCTAGACTCAGTTTTCCCTTCATTCTTTCACCTTAGTCCTTAATAACTTCATTTAACATCAGCCAGTCTGTCCTGTCTTGGTGATATGCACAGAGCCAATAAGTGAATGCATTTTATTTTAAGAGATATCAGTAATGGATGCCTAAAAATCAAGTGAATTTCTAATTTCCTCTTGTGAATGCTCAATGAAGAAGCTCTGGAAGCAACTGAAAATCTGGTTTAAGCTAAATGACTCCTCACTGACAATGTGTACCACCCACATTTTGTGCTTGAACTTGAGAAGAATCCAGAGACCAAGTACCGAGGGGAGTGGCTTTTTCCATTTTTATCGTCTCTTTGCCTATATATACTTCTAGCTCATCAGAATTATACCAATACATTTTATATTGTTACCTATCATATAAAAAGATGAGCAGATTAATTGACCCCTGGACCTCTAGTCTAGGATTCTCAAATGTGTTGGTTTGCAATTGTTTGATGTAGATTAAATGACCCAGATGATGTTTCAGAATATGTCATGATACAAAGTATGTTTTTACCTGTGTATCATTAAGTCAATAAGAAAAATAATTTTAAAAGAGAATAAAAGGAAGACAGGCCATGGCTGCGGTGATGGTTCAATGATAAGGCAGCTCTTCCAGATGATCTGGTTCTATTTCCAGCAACCACACACCTGCTCACAACTGTCTGTAACTTCCATTCTAAGGATCCAACGCCTTCTTTTGCCATCTGTGGACACCAGAAATGTATGCAATGAACAGATATACATGCAGTCAAGATATTCATGTACATAAAATCATAAAAGAATTTTTTAAAAATATATGGTAGTTCAGAAGGCTAAAACAGACTTTAAAATGGAACCAATAATAGAAAAATGAAAAAACAATTGATTAAAATAAAAGACATAATGCTTAAGGAAAGCAATAGGACAGGACATTAATAGTAGGAATGAAATCTCCAAATGTAGTGTAATGAAAGAAGGATGAGCAGAGGAATGTTTAAAAGAAAGAGAAGTTTCATTTCAAGAGTTAGTGAGATAAGACACTGAGCAATGAAGAGCAACTTGAGAAAGAGTTCACTATGTCAAAGTTCCCAAACTTAAGAAGGAACAAAAGAACAAAACGGAGTCACCCAGAAAGAAAAAAGAAAAGAAATGTAGTATTTAAAGTTTCTATAAGGAGTAGGTAAGAAGGCTTATTAGCCCAAATTCTTAATATGCTGGCAGTGATATCTCTCTCTCCTCTCGCTTTGTGTGTGTGTTCTAATGGGCACAAGAAAGCCGTAATCTCTGTTGCTCAAAGTTTAATGTTTCTTTGCATCTTTGTGTATGTTCATTTGTGTCCATGTGTATGTGCATGAGTATGGAGATCCGAGTTCAACCCTAGGCATCTTTCTGAGGGGCCATACACTTGGGTTTTTGTTGTTGTTGTTGTTTTAATTTTTGAGTCAAGATCCCTCATTGGCTCAAGAAAGCTATGCTGGCTAGCTCATGATTCCCGGAGATTTACTGGTCTGATCATTCCTAGTCTCGAGATTACAAACCAGGTTACTACACTGGGCTTTTTTATGTAGATTCTGGGGACTGAACTCAGACCTTCCCATCTGTATGGTAAACATCACCCAGCCAAAGATTAATGCCAAGTATTTGAAAGTTCGGTAAGTTTAGCTTCAAGAAATTCACCATCCAATGCAGATCAACATTCAGTTCTTATTTTCCCGCATGTCTATCAATTACCCAACAAGGGAAAGTCAGCAAGCACCTGAGAGAACCAGGTGCAGGTCAGGCTCCAGGAAGAAGTAGCTGCTCATGAAAGTGAGGTGGGGAGCACCCTCTGGGTGAAGGGTCTTACTGCCTGCTGCAGTAGTGAACTTGCTTCGTTTCCAGCCATAAGTCTGAAGGAGTTTGAGTAGGCAAGTTAAACCAATGGGTGTCCAGTAATTTGAATGGAGAGACCTCTAGCCTGGCACTGTGTCCCCTACCCCTAGGTGCCAGGCACTGTGTTCCAAGAACTCACACCAAATGTGGTTTAAAAGGGCTGTCTAAATGTTTGGATCTGTTGACCTGCCACAGGAAACCATGTAGATGTGAGTGGCCTGTGCTGCACCTGAGGCCATGTTGAGATCCACTGCCATGTTACTAATGAAAGCTGTAGCTAGAGTTTTCCTGCTTGCCACAGTCAGGACAAATCTCTGTCACCCGCCAGTCCCACAGTTGCTCAGACCCAACCAAGTAAACGCAGAGACTTATATTGCTTACAAACTGTATGGCCATGGCAGGCTTCTTGCTAACGGTTCTTATAGCTTAAATTAATCCATTTCTATAAATCTATACCTTGCCATGTGGCTCGTGTCTTACCAGCATCTTCACATGCTGCTTGTCATGGTGGCTACTGGCAGTGACTCTTTCACTCAGCCTTCCACTTCCAGAATTCTCTTTTCCTTGTCCACCTACTTCCTGCCTGGCCACTGGCCAATCGGTGTTTTATTTATTGACCAATCAGAGCAATTTAACATACAGATCATCCCACAGCAGAAAGCCATGCAGACAACTGTAGTTTGTGCTCCTGCAGAAGGCCATGTTGACATCCTTGGGTCTGTCTGCCATCATGTTGGTACACGTGTTATCCCAGAGGCCATGCTGATGTCCATTGCTTGTGTAGCTGCTGAGGGCTATGATAGTGTTTGTGGTCCATGATGTGACCGAGGGTTGTGTTGATGTCTGTATTACCACAGGAGACCATGCTGAGGTCCCTGGCACATGCTGACCCTGGAGGCTCTGTGGATGTCTGTGGTCCATACTGTCATTAGAACCATGTGGATGTTCATGATCGATGCTCCTGCTGACAGTAAAATGCAAGGAATCTTCTTTTGAAGTGGTATCAATGACTGATGACAGCAGATTCACAGTTGAGAGAGAGACATAGAAAGCTTCTGTGACAAACTCCACCCTTACCCACCCACCTCCCAAAAGTAAGCCATAGAAGAAAACTCTTAATAATTGTGATAAAGATACTGAATTGTAGCTCCCCACCATGGAAGGTCTAGGTGTGGGGAAGGACTTACTTTTCTTTAAGAGGTTGATCCTGGGAGTTTGACCATGCTCCTGTGAGTATACAGGCAACACAAAATGGAATTTTTTTTTGGGTGTGTGTGTGTGTGTGTGTGTCTGTGTGAGGTGTTAATATTCTGACCCACCCCTTGAAATCCTGCCCTTGGGCCACCCTGCATCCTGATGTAAAGCCTTGTTTGCTCCCCTTCCTCTCTTCTTCTTCTTCTTCTTCTTCTTCTTCTTCTTCTTCTTCTTCTTCTTCTTCTTCTTCTTCTTCTTCTTCTCCTTCTTCTTCTCTTCTTCTCCTTCTCTCTCTCTCTTCTCTCTCTCTTCTCTCTCTCTTCTCTCTTTCTCTCTCTCTCTCTCTCTCCATTCCCATTGAGGTATGCATACCTCTGCTCTCTCTCCTTTCTCTTTCTTCTTTGTCTCCCTCTTTCCTATCTTTCTCTTCATCTCTCTGTTATAAAACTCTCCATGTGGATGCAGAGCCTTGATGTAAATGACTTTCCAAGCGCTGCCCCCACCCCCCACATTGCCCCAGCTGCATCTGTCAGCATATTTTTCCCTCAACAGTGGGATATTCTGGCAGCTGGGTGTTCCCTACTCCTGCAAATTTATAACAGGGTGAATATTACAAGGGTGGAGGGGTGGACCTGGGAGAACTGAGGAGCGAGTGTGGTTATGGTGCGTTATGTGAAATTCCAAATAATCAATAAAAATATTACATTGGAAGAAAAAAGTGGGGACTGGCTAAGAGTGGTTGCTCTTTCAGAAATTAGTTTCTCCTAAGCATTTGTATGGCTCTGGGAATTGTGATTTACATCCCAGCAGACTCCTGGTTTGTAACCAAGCTTTCCCCAGTGCTGGCAACCTTCTGATTATACCACAGAACTTCCTCCCTCCCTCCCTCTCTCTCACTCTCTCTTTTCTTCCTTCTTTCCCCTTTATAAATCATTTTTAAACATTTAAAATGCCTTTGTTTATTCTTTGAGATTCTAGACAATGAATTTTGATCATATGCTTTCCCTATCCCAACCCTTCAAGATCTTGCCCACCACCAACCTTCATGCTCTTTTTCTCTTAAAAAAAAATCCTAAAAAATTTAAAACAAAATTATTTGTGTGTGTGTGTGTGTGTGTGTGTGTGTGTGTGTGTGTGTGTGTGTGTTAAATGTTAGGGACCCAGAGGAAAGGTGGTAGGTTTGGGAGAGTGCCTGAGACTAACTGTTCTTCACGTGAGAGTTTTTATAAAACTATCAGTGCCACTGACAGCATGGCGAGTTTCTGAAGAGAGCAGCAGCCAGTACCAGCTAACAAAGTAAAGTCCATTCTCCCACCTTACGCCTGTCAGAATGGCTAAGATCAAAAACACTAAAGACACTTTATGCTGGAGAGGATGTGGAACTGGGGAACTCTCCTCCACTGCTGGTGGGAATGCAAGCTTGTACAAACCACTTTGGAAATCAATACGGCACTTTCTTAGAAAATTGGGAATCAATCTCCCCCAAGATTCAGCTATACACTCTTGGGCATATACCCAAGAAATGCTCAGTCATACCACAAGAGCACTTGCTCAGCTTTGTTCATATCAGCATTGTTTGTAATAGCCAAAACCTGGAAACAACCTAGATGCCTTCAACTGAAGAATGAATAAATAAATTGTGGCACATACACACAATGGAATACTACTTCAGCAGAGAAAAACAATGACATCATGAGGTTTGTGGGCAAATGGATGGATCTAGAAAAAATCATCCTGAGTGAGGTAACCCAGACTCAGAAAGACAAATATGGTATGTACTCACTCATAGGAGGATACTAGATGTGGAACAAGGATGACTAGACTGCTACTCACATCACCAGTGAGGCTACCTGGAAAACAGGACCCCAAGAAAGACAGGAGGATCGCTCAATGATGGCGAAATGGCTGAGATCTACATATACAACCTGGACATGAGTGAGAGCAATGAAGAGTGAGAGTCAAGGGAAAGAGAGCGGGAGATCCCAACTGGATCAAGAACAGAGAGGGAGAACAAGGAATAGGAGACCATGGTAAATGAAGACCACATGAGAAAAGGAAGAAACAAAGTGCTAAAGAGGCCACAGAAATCCACAAAGATACCCCCACAAAAGACTGCTGGCAATGGCCGAGAGACAGCCGGGACTGACCTACTCTGGTGATGGGATGACCAAACACCCTAATAGTTGGGCCAGAAACCCTATCCAAGGACTGAGGAATCTGGATGCAGAGATCCATGGCTAGGCCCCGGGTGGAGTGCCAGTGAGTCCAATTAGCGAGAAGAGGAGGGTTTATATGAGAGAAAAATTGTTGAAACCAAAGGTTGGATAAAGCACAGGGACAAATAGCCAAACAAATGGAAACACATGAACTATGAACCAAAGACTGAGGAGCTCCCAACTGGATCAGGCCCTCTGAATGGGTGAGACAGTTGATTGGCTTGATCTCTTTGGGAGGCATTTAGGCAGTAGTACCAGGTCCTGGGCTCATTGCATGAGTTAGCTGTTTTGAAACCTGGGACTTATGCAGGACGCTTGGTTCAATCTGGGAGGAGGGGACTGGACCTGCCTGGACTGAGTCTATCAGGTCGATCTCAGTCCTCAGGGGAGGCCTTGCTCTGGAGGAGGTGGGAATAGGGGGCTGCTGGGGGAGGGGGGGGGGGGCATGAAGGGGGAGAACAAGGGAATCTGTGGCTGTTATGTAGAACTGAATAGTATTGTAAAATAAAATAAAATAATAATAATAAAAATAACAAAGTAAAGTCCATTCTTAAAGGTTCTGAAGGGGTTGGAGGTCCAAAGTAGGAGGCAAAGTAATTTAAAAATGTGGCTATGTTACATGTCTCTGGTCACTGGCACCAGAGGAGGAGGGTTGATTAGGCCCTTTGTGAGAGCTGTGAGGTAGAAAGGCTGCAAGATCTCAGCAAGTGCCCTCACATTTTTATTTATTATTTTGAGACAGGGTCTCACTAAGTAGCTATGGTTGGCCTGGAATTATTATGTTGGCGAGGCTGTCCTGAAACTCAGAGATCCACCCGCCTCTGCCTCTTCAGCGCTGGGATTAAAGGTGTCCACCACACATCACCTTTTCAGAGGAGAGAGATTGTGTGTGTGGGGGTGGGGTGAGTGAATAAAAAAAAAGAAAGAAAAAGGAAAGGACATGACTGCTCCTAGGTATATGGTGGGAGAGAAAGTTTATTACAGATATGTGGGAGAGCATGGTCATATATCTGGGAGAGTTCAGAGTGGACATGATCAGACTGAGCTGGGCCATGTGGGGAGGGGGGGAGGGAGAGGGGGAAGAGGGGAACCAGGTGCAGCAGCCAGGTGGCTGAAGGTACAAAAAGTGGCAAGTAACCTAAATGTCTTTGTTATATAAGGAATAGCATCCAAGGGAGGGGCAGCCCAGCCCCTGGACTGGACATCTAGGTAGGGTGTGCCAACCATATCCTGTAACAGGTAGGGGCTAAGGGATGCTGGAAGTACCTGGAGGTCAGGTCTGCTTTGATATGCAAATAGGCACATCAGCCTTTTGTCTGGGCTTTGAACCTTAACAGTGGGGGTGGCCAGATTTATAAGGGTGCAGCACCTGTCACATAGCAGAGAGAAGTCACCACTGGGAAGTTTCTAAAATAATTCCCTTCCCTTGAAGTTTACTGTGCAGTTATGAAGGTGAGGAAAGGTGTTCACAGTTGTACATGTTTTTAAATTTTTGTTTTGGACATCTGTCCTCAAGTTGGGAACACTAAGGCCAATTTATTTGTGGGTTTATAATCGATTTTTTCCAATCCCATCAAGACTAGAATATATGCTCTGAAATGGTAAGGCCTGTAACTTCTCATATTCACCACTGACATCTGATATATGCTATTGATGAATTATAATAAATATTGAATATATTATCATGATTCTTGATTTCAAAGTTCAGTGGCATCTATTCTTACCAAGTAGAGGAAGTGATTTCTAGCATTTGGCTTCCACATTTAGAGAGACACTATGAGTGTATGTGGGTATTAGGAAAGCAATATAATTTTACCAAATAAGAAACCACCAGCTGCAGCCTACAGGATGGGAGTAGATTTTTACCAACTCCATGTCTGATAGAGGACTAATATCCAAAACATATAAAGAACTCTAGAAATGTGATGTCAAAAAAAATTTAAAAGTGGAGTACAGATCTAAATTTAAAAAAAAGTCTCAATAGAGGAAACTCAAATGGATGCTTTCCAGGATACTTGGAGACAGAGCTACATGTGAGGGACACATCTGTCATTTGCAAAAGTCTTCATGGCCTTTTCCTGTGGATGCAGCCAGAAACTCAGCTCTGATCCTTATTCTCTCTTTGCACCACTTTAAACAACATTTCAATGGGCCAGAAACAAACGCATGTCTAGGAAAGGAGGAAGAAGGCAAATTGAAGGCACACCTCTTGAGCTGCGAATCGTGATGCACTTAGCATTTTTAATTCAGAAATTCATTTTCAGTACATTCTCTTTATGAGAGGAATCATCATTCTCCTTGCAACTTTTAGATAAAAAGATATGCCATTGAGCTCATAAGTGATTTGCCCACCACCAAACTAGGGGTCAACAGTCCAGAAATTTAATTCAATTTTCTTAGTCCAATTTTTTCAATATTTTTTGAATCACCTTCATTCTTTGACATTGCTCTCCTCTCATGTGAGCAAGGTCCAGCAGCTTCAGGGCACACACCATCTCTCTCTGTACTCTTTTCTCTTTCCTTCACCAGCATCACAGTCTGGGGATAGCACAGAGGCGGTGACTGACTGGGGAAAGGGTCAGGCCCATTCTGAACTTCAGGCTCAGCTTCTCATTGATGGGCGGCTGGAAGGTAAACTTTTGTATGAGAGCAGTGAAGAATATGAACAGCTCAGACCTGGCCAATTGTTCTCCCAAGCAAACTCTCTTTCCTGCAGGACAAAAACAGAAGATGAGTCACTTTCTCAGCTGACTTTAGTGCATGGAGGGACTGGTGTCCCCAACTTCACACTGTAAATACTGAGCTGACCTTAGACTTTGTGTCTTGCTGGTTATGTCTAACTTCTTGCTGACCATTGAAACCCCATTCAAGGAGGCATTTCCTGACCTTGGCCCAATAATATGTCCCACACTTGTGTTTTCACTTTGCCAGCCCAGGAAATTGTCATTTTCCCAAGTTTCCTGGTTCATTGCATTGACTACTGATATGTGGAAGGTAAGACCTGGCAAGAGGCATTCTCACAACTGTGGAAGCCATTGCTGTAGGTCACCTCATGTCATACACACATGCACCTGGTGTTTATATCTAAGTGTGTGCATTGACATATGTATTTGTATCAATATTCATTTCTGTACCTATATGTTAGTCTCTCTATTGAATACCTGGGTTCACACCAGTGGTGTCTGATGGTCCAGGACAACCCTAGCATGCCACTGTTCTCTCCCTCAGTGGACATCCTCACCATGCATCCCAACAGCCCTGCAGAGTTTTGCATAGTCTCTCATCCATCTTTAAGCCCACATTTGTGTAGACATGTTTGTCCACAAATTTGTAGAAGTTAGTTGCCAGCTGTGGGTGTTTATCCTCAAGTGTCATCCACTTTATTTATTTATGTATGTATTTGTTTTTGAGACAGTGTCACTGCTAATCAGGCTACGCTGATGTGCCAGTGAGTCCCAGGGTCTTTTTGTCTCTGGTCAGTCAGCATCAGGATTGCAAGAATATGTTGACATACACAGCGTTCTGTCAGGTTCTAGGATCAAATCCGAAATAGTAATGCTCGTAAGACAACCAATTTACCAGCTGAGCTACCATGTCAGCTACCTTAAGTAACTTGCTACTAGCTTCCATTCTTTCTAAATATACATTTTTAGTGGAAAAAGAAAAGAATAAGAGACAGAGCATTTGTTGTAAGTGTGTGGTGAAAGAATGTCACTACCTCATAGGGACCAGAATCAAGGAAAATAACACCTCCAGGTTCCAGATATCCTATCAGGGGCATGCTTAAAGACCTGCCTTAGGTACATGTATTTAAGGATGGGGAGTAGATCTTGGGGAAAGAGGTGATGGAGAGGAGCTGGGAGGAATGGAGGGAGAGGAAACTGTGGTCAGGATGCATTGTATAAGAGAAAAATCTATTTTCAATAAAAAAAAAAAAAACAAAAAGAAAAGAATAAATAAGGAATAAACGAAGATAAGAGTCTATATTTATAGTTTTATTAAGTGTGTGACAGTAACAATGTAGATGGAAGTCAGACTGCGCAGACACAGCAGTCACGCTATGATTTAGTAATCAAGCTCTTCTTAGTTATAAGTGAGTGTATGTAACAACAGTAAACTAAAGGTCCCAGATGGAAATACCAAGAGTGAAGTCTATGAACTTGAGATCTGCCACCTGCAGAGACAACAACAAACCAGGGCATGCCAAGGGCACGCCCATCCCAAATGATACAAAGTCAACACATGGCTCTGAATTCACACAATAGCATACATGGCGTGGAAAATTGTATGACTTTTTATTTTAAAGCCATAGTTTATAACGTTAGAGACAAAACTAATAGAAAGGCACAAAAGACTTACCTATTCAAGGAGTTCCTGGATAAGACAGAACTCAATCCAGTCAAGTAAATGCTATTTACAATTATCATTTCATGTTTCCATTATTTTGAGTAGGCAACCATTCTCCCATTTCTCCTCATCATTGCATTTCAAATCAACTCCATTCCCCTGTGAGAGTGCATCCCTAGATAGTCTTATGAAGGTGGCACATATCCACCTTAGTGAAGAGGGGACAGAGTATAGGTCTCTATTCTTAGTGCTTGGAAAACAATGAAACAATCTGAAACACCCAGCTAAGGCAAGACAGGGTAAGAATTAGGGTGGGTCTGAAGCAGCACCAAGGCCAGAGAATGCAGGATTGCAACCAAAAGCAAATGGAGTCACATTGGGCCATCTGGAGATATTTTCATTAAACCAGAGGACTATGGGAAACGAGAGCAGGGAATGGCTACAGTGGAGCTCTGAACTCTCCTGCTTATTGCAACTCACCCATTGAGAATGGCAGAAAGGACTCTCTCTTCTTAAATTGCCCGTTCTCCAAAAAGTGCTCTGGATTGAAGGTTTCTGGGGTGGCCCACTCTTTGGGGTCCCTGTGTAGTGCAGTTAGGTTGGTTAGAAGCATGGTACCCTAGAAATGATAGCAAAGAGTCAAGGCTTGATATATGGAATAGGCCTGCAAGGTAAAGAGGTAGATAGTTCTTGAGCTCTCATGCATGACTCTCCCTACTCAGTACCTCTCCTTTATCTAGATAAATTTACAATAACTGTGAGTGCCTTCAGGGGATTTTCCAGTTCATTAAGTTGCTTTTTATGCTGAACACAAGTCTATAGGAAGAAGTCTGTACAGTTCTAGGAAGAGACATGTTAGTATCCAAGGAAGAATAATGAGGCCGGCAGAAATAAAGACCAACTCAGCCATTTCTTACAGTGAGGACCTTGGCAGGTCTATTAAAGGAAATGATGAGTCTTTCATCTCTGCTTTTCCATTCTTAGCCCTGAGTATGGAGGACTCTTGAACCAGTCTTCAGGGTTAGGGGCACATCAAGGAAGCAGAGTAAGCAAGTTCAGTCTATCATGCTCCGCTGACATGTACCTGGACTCCCCAGAGTGTCTCTTTACCTCACACTGGCTCATCCACTTTATCAGTGACGTTATCCACTCTTCCAATCTCTCTTGATTTTGTCATGTCCATTCCCAATTCCAAGAACCACCTTAGTGCAGGCTGCCCCCTTGCTATCTTAGACCCACATCTGCAGCTAACAACTAACAGTGGAGGTGTGCATGAACACGATTACACATCATTTTCATTACATACTCTGTAGTGTGTTTGCATCATCTCATGCTAGAATCTGTGAAAACATTTACAGAGATAATGAGCCAATGGTAGCCGATCTACCCTGACTATGGATAGCACCATCCTAGAGGCTGACAACCTGTATGAAACAAAAAAGGTGGAAGTGGGGGCAAAAACACCTCCTGTAGGCTGTCTCTCTGTTTCCTGGCCACCACCATTATGCGATCTGGTGTTTCTTTCACCTCTTCTTGCCATGCTGAACTGAAATCTTGGGTATTTTGTCACAGCCAAGAAAATTTTGACTTCTGATAATCCATGGTGAAAAGAAAAGCAGAAGGGATTGTAACCAATTTGGGGCATGGAGGGTGTAAGTATCAGGAAACCCTGTGTAGCCCCTTGGTCTTGAGAACTGCTTCCTCAAGCAACATCTAGCAGAGAACTGCTGATTGTTGTGAGCCCACATTAGCATAGGAAGATGCTAAGATGCCTTTAGCAAATAAAGGCTTTACCTACACACATTTGACCAGGAGTCTTCTTTCCCCATTATATCTGTAAATTTCTGTTAGATGTATGGGGGAAACCAGTATTTTAGCAGGTATACTCTCTGCACAATTTAAATGATCTCTTGAGACAGGAATATGTGTCAACCTATGTGTCAACCTTTAGTTTAGGTTTAGGATGATGTAAAAAATGGACTAAGCTATCTGAGGCTGGGAGGGCATAGTTACCTTTGGCAAGTGGAATCCATGCAAATTGGTGTCCATTGTCACTTCCCTGGGAACATTCAAGGGACAATGTTGCCCATCCTCTGCACCTCATGGAGGACGGCATTGGTATAGGGCATGGACTCTCGGTCGGCCAGGCTTGCCTGTCTCTTCTGGCCGATCACTCTGTCAATCTCAGCCTGCACTTTTTCTGAAAGAAAACAGGAAATCTCATTAATTTTCAAATTTAATTATTTCTTCTAACAATATAGAAGTTGTCTTTGAAATCTTACTTGCTTTTATTTCATTTTAGTGACCTAGCAGTAAAGAAGTTTCCTTACCCCTTCAAAGGATTGATTTAAAATAAAAATCACCAATTCTGTGATTTTCTGTGAACCTACAACATAATCCTAATTTTCTCGAACTGAATAGCTATGATCAGCATGGCTAATATCAGAGCAGTACCTAGTGTGGTACGAGTAAGTCCCTTTCACAAAGCAGATTATAAACAACTCACATTCATGTTTCATAGTCTTAGAGCCTGGGGATGCTAAAAGTAGGGCACCAAGACTTTTCTCATCTGCTATGAACAATTTTCCATCTCATAGATGAGAAAGTTTCACTAGTCCTCATGTCATAGGAAGAAAGCAGTCTCTCTAGTACTTCTTTTTAAAAAAAGATAATGCTTTTTAGAATAGTGTATTTCTGTCAGGTGAAGGTGTCTCATGGCAAGAGTGGAAATCAGAGGACAGCTGTGGGAGTTTTTTGTCTTCTTCTACTATGTAGGTTTTGAGAACTGTACTTATGACAAATGGCTAGGTGGCAATATTCTTTACCTTCTGAGCTGTCTCCCTGGCTTCTCTGCTACCTCTTTTTAAAGGCAATAATTCCCTTCATAGGACTAATCACCCCCAACACCATAGTGCAAGTAATTAAGTTGCAACAAGTGGATTCATAGAGAATTAAGTGAACATTTAGACCACAGCACATCTGTAGACTCCAATTTCTCAAGGAGATACATTAGCATGGCCAGTTGGTAGCAAGAAGTTGCTGCACAACATTGCTAATGAGATCCTTTATAATTAATTTTCATATCTGATTAATGGGAATAACTGTGCCTTATCTTAAGGATGTTTTGAAATATATATGAACAGATAGAATCATAAGAACAAATGAAAATGGTTGTTACCTGTCTTCCAATATGCTAATAGAGATTAAACAGTTATCCATCTAAAAATGATATTCCTGGATTCCTTTGCCAGTAAATGACCAAAATGACCATAACTAAATTCTGCCAGTAAAATACAAATAGACAGCCAGTCGTGGTGGCTCATGCCCTTATCTCCAGCACTAGGAAGGCAGAGTCAGGCAGATCTTTGAGTTCAAGGACATCTTGGTTTATGGAGGGAACCTGGGCTACACAGAGAAACCTTTTCTTGAAAAAACAACAACAACAACAACAAAAAATAAAAATTGCAAATAAACATGAGTTTTATCTTTGGAGAAAGGCCTGTTAAGACAGTGTCTGCTTCCTTCCTTTTCCTCTTCCCTTCCAGGGGAAGAGTCCTCAGGGTGCCCACTCATAGAGAGGTGAGCTTCCTTTAGTTTCAACTCAGCAACAAATTAAGGGGAATGTGTAACAGCAAGCCTATTACAAGGTCCTGCTGAGAGAGAGAGAGAGAGAGAGAGAGAGAGAGAGAGAGAGAGAGAGAGAGAGAGAGAGAGAGATGAATGAATGTGTATCACGTGCACTACTGTCTATATAAAAATTAATTGGAGGTAATATATATTTAACATAAAACTTGTCACAATAACAACTTCAGGGCTATGTTCTTTATATGTAGCCAAATAACCTCCAACTTGTGACAGTCCAGCTTCAGGCTCTCAAGTATTTTGACTAATGTTGGGTGCCACCAGCTAAAGCTCTTGTTAGCATTTTTAATTGTACAGTTCAATAATGTTAAGTGTGTTCTTATTGTTGTACAAGCAATGGCCAGAACTTTTTCCTTCTTTCAAAACTGAAACTCTGTGACATTAAACAATTTCTGGTTCCACCCCATTCCATTCAGTCATCTTTGTATAGAGATTTAACTATTCAACATAGCCCATTTGAGTTGGATAGAACCGTTCATGTGATTTTGTGACTGGTTATTTAACTTAGCACAGTGTTCTGATAGCTCATCCATTGCTCGGCACCATCAGAACTTCGTTCCCTCCAGCTGAAGAGCTTCTCTAGCTCATGCATCTATTTGTGAACAGTGAACAGTCTAGCCAGTCCTATCTCTTGACTATTATGCATATTGCAAAATAAATGTGTGTAATTCTTCATGTAAATCCATTGATATTTCGAAGCTATTATTCTACAGGTCAAGTCTGTATTCTAACTCAGTAGCTTTAAACTTAAAGATTATTCTTCAGGTACATATGTATTTCAATTGAAACTTAAGATGCATATACACAAATAGAGGTACATACATGCATTTTGATTAAGAAAGAAAATTATTTGGGCATGGAGGATAGCTCAGTCAGTAAAGGGATTGCCATGCAAGCTTGAGGACCAGAGTTGCATTCTTATACTTCATGTAAAAGAGCTGGGTGTAGTGCCATGTACTTCTAATCCCAGGGCACCATAGGAGGTGGTGCAGACAGATCCCTGGGATTAGTGGCTAGAGAGTGTAGTTCCAGGTGATGAGAGATGCTGTCTCAAAAAGTGGATGGTTCCTGAGGAATGATACTTGCAGCTGGCTATGCTTCCACACACACACACACACACACACACACACCACACACACACACACACACGGGTGATAGCTCTATAAACAAATTTTTCCTTACCACATGGGAAGCACACTGATTTTCTCTATTCAAATTTCATCTTAAGGCAAAAGCCTTGGCCTGTATCTACTAAATTGATTTTATACCTCATGTATAACTGTTACCCACAATTTGAAAACACAAAACAAACAGCAACAAAAACAATGTTCTATAATAGGAAATGTTCCTATCCTCAAATTGTTAAACTTTCCTAGAATCCAAAGGAATAAAAGCGATAGGATGCACTACTCTCCCTGATGAATGCCAGTCAGTGAAGACAGGAACAATGTGTCAAGGACAGTCATGGAGGAACATCTGATCACCACTGGAAGAAAATGACAGTAATTCTCCAGTCATAAAATTAATCGAGGAATTTGAGATGACTTAGGGAGTTAGGACCTGAAAGGATTCTTCTAGAATGGGCAGTGATAGAACACTCTTGATTTAATGGCTTGGAGGCAAGAATAAGAAGAATAAGGACAGGGCCAAGAGAGGACAAAGGGTATAGGAGGGGCACCATACAGGGTGGATGGGGTTCAGGCTAAAAAGGCAAAGAGGAAGGTGACATCACAGTGCATAGAATACCAGAATAAAGAGTTTGGACAGAATTCAGGGTAAAATGGGAGGACTTAGTGAAATGGAAGAAGGACAGGAACGGATGCACTTTGTAAATGTCGGCACCCTTGGGACCCATCTCAATCCTGACAGAACATGTAGAGTACATGCCAATTCCCCAGTGCTCATTGTTTCACAGCTGTCCCCCTTTTCCCACTCCACCATGCTATCTTCTGACCCTATCCAAGGCATAGCTCTCAGAAATCTGCTTTGCCCAGGTGCATTCACCACGTGCTCACCTTGGACTTCTGGGTAGAGGGCCATGTAGAGCAGAGCCCAGCGTAGGGTTGTGGATGTTGTCTCTGTTCCAGCAAAAAAGAGGTCCAGAGTGCTGCAGATGAGGTTTTCTTCATTGAAACTTGTAGTCTTGTCTGGATACTGGAAAAGACAACGTGTACTTGTTTAGTCAGATGGTTTGTGATTATCTCAACACAACAGGTTCTGACTCTGGGGAACAAATTTGGAAGCGGTCATTTAAAGTGATATTCCCCTTGACCTCCTCAGCCAGCAGCTTTATCATGAGCAATATCGTGCTCCTGGTGCAAAGATATTGACACATAAGATCTTCTTCACCCTGGGGAATGAGTTCAGAAGGACTCATTTGAAATGATATTACTTTGATCTCCTTAGGATTTTATACCTCATGTATATTATACCTCATATATTTTCATGCTCCACGTCCTGGAGGCTGAACTAAAACAGCTGGTACATGGGTGGATGAATATCAAGACAACAATTTCCTTGTGAGTATGTTTTTGGAAAAGCTTTAGCAAGATGGGAACAGAACAGGATAAACACACACACACACATATTTGGCTTCCAGTATCAGCCATATCGCTAAGTCTTATATGATATAAGAGGTTTACTTCATGTTTATTGCTTCAGTTTATATGAAGAGAACAACATACATATTTTAATATGTCATATCAACTGTAGAAGATACAACAGGCACATATCAAATACTCTACAAATGTTTTTGCTGATCCCAGAAGGAATCAAGTGAATTTTTTGTTTATTAATTCTTTGATCTCCCCATAAATCTTTCATAGGCAAAACCTTGCTGATTCCATCAACTGTTCTTTGGGATGTAATTCCATCTTCACTTACTTTCTCTATTAACATCATTGTTTATATTGCTCATAATGTTGATGGTCTCAAAACTGCACTCCATATAGTGAATAATTTGCCCCCTTTTTTTCTAGGGATAAAATGATGCTTCTATTGATACTATGCCAGGAAGATGAACTATGATAGTACAAAGGAAGAAATTTACTATTGTGCCCCTAGGCAGAAAGGGAATTCATAATCTAATGTGTCAAAGCTCACAGAAAGGATTCAGTGATGTGTATTTGCCAGGAGTCTGTTGAGGCCAGAGCATTAACAAGTGTTATAATTTGAATCTATACTGATCCCTACAGGCTCAAATTTTGAATATTTGATTCCTAGCTGCTGGGAATATTTTAGGACATTCTGGAACATTGGCAGGTGGGGGCCAAGTGGAGGAAGTCAGTCACCAGAAGTGGAATTCCTGTGGTTGCATCCAAGTCCTGGGTCCAGGCTAGCTTCAGCTTCCTGATCTACCATGACATAAACAGGCTCCACCACATCTTTTTCCCATTCATTCTCCTTCATGATGGACCAATACCCCTTGAAAATATGCAACAAAATAAACACTCAACATCTTAAATTGTTTCTGCTTGTTGTTGTCACAAGATGCAAAAGTATCAAATACATCCATTCAGCTGCTTTCGGTCTGCTTGTGTATGATTGGATGGTGTTTATAAGAAATCATGGGAAGGCAGATGCCCCAAGCAGACCTTGAAGTTAAACTCCAGCCATCAGTTGAACTTTGCCTGTGTCTTGCAGTTGGGGCTGAGAGCGAGTGAATAATTGGCCTTAGATCAACTCATCAGAAACAGAGCTCTGATGTTTAATTGCTACTTTTACTTTGTCTATAATTCCCTTCATAAATAAAGGGTAAAAGGCAAGGAGGGTATAAAAGGGAAGTATCTGTCATTTACAGGCAGGGAACCCTTTATTTCTAATGACACTCTTGAGTTAATATTACTACTAATTTTCACTCACATGGGTATGTGAAGCATTGATATATAAGGATGTCTATCTTCATTTTTGGAACCTTCATATGCTACTTGATAATCCAAAATATACTCTGCCATGAAAAGCATGCTGATTAATTTGAAAGGGGACAATTATCTTGAACTATCCTTATGAGAAGGTACTTGAGGATCACAACCAAATAGACAGAGGAAAAGAGATGCTACAGTTTGAGCATTGAAATAGAGGAAGAAACCAAAGCAAAAGATCAATCCCTGATAGCCAGGTATAGTGGTGCTCGTCTTTAATCCCAGAACTCACGAGGAAGAGGCAGGTGGATCTCTGTGAGTTCGAGGCAGCTGGTGTACAGAGCAAGTTCCAAGACAGCCAGGGCTACAAAAAGAAACCTTGTCTTGAAAAACAAACAAACAAGCAAACAAACAAACAAACAAAAAATGCTATTAGCTCTAGGACTTGGAAAGACAGGGTCATATAGTTTTCCATGGTCTTTAAAAGAACCCTGTGCGGCCACAGGAGGAAAAGATGCTGAAGCACTGCAAGAGAATAAACCTGTGTCATGTTTAAAGCACTAATGGTGTGGCAGCCTGCTGCATGAGCATTTGAAAATGACTAAGCCACTACATTGTCTTTAAGAAGAAGAGGCAATGACATCTTCCCCACCTTTGTCATTTCCTTGAGGAAAGCATCAATGAATCTCTCGGCTCATCTGGGTCCCAGTCTTTGCGGTGATTGTCAATAATATCAGAAACAAACAATTTCAGTTTTCCCCAGTTTCTGAAACTGTTTGGTGTGATCCAGGAAGATATTTCATTATCCATGGAAAAAATGTTGTAGAGCTGATTGGGAAAATAAGACAGTCATGGAGATGCCATGGTGCCACTTTTACAATGTTTCAAGATAGAGTCTTGTCTTTCCATTATTTCTTACTGTGAAATTGTGAGGCCAGCTTCTGTTTTTCCCTTTCATTTACCTGACAAACATTTCACCTAAAGTATACTGAGCTTTAGACCACTTCTTACTAGCTCAACTGCCTGTTACCTGCTACACAACATCATTTCTTTCTGGATGTTGGGATAGCATTCACATTTTTATTGATGACACTAATCAACGCCTTTACAACTTATTTTTGCATACAGTTTCCAGAAAGAATATTCATCAACGTGACCACATGTTTGACTCTGTGACTTTCAATATTCAAGGACTGTCCATAGACTCAGAGTCAGACATAGCGCTTTTTAAGTGTAAGTCCTACCGAGAGGAGAGGGAATCCCCAGATCTTCATCGTTGCCTCAGTTTCTCTAAACACTCCAACCACAGCGACCTTTGAGATCAAACTGAGGGGGTTTCTGGGTTAGGCCCTAGTAGGCGCCATTCATTTGTGCCTAAAAAGTGTTCCTGCAGTTGTTATAAACCTTGCCCTTCACTCTGTGAAGGCAGTGGTCAAGTCTCCTTGGAGATCCCTTGCCTGATTATTCTTAAATGACAGGCATCTTTTCACCTTTCAAGTTCTCTGTCATGACTTACTTTCCCTCAGGGAAATTACCAATAACATGTATTGTGCAGGTAACTGTACATCCTGGTGTCTCCAGCGTGTTTTAATCTCATATGGTAAGACTGCAATCTTAACTGAAGTAAAGTGAATTTTAAATGATGTTTTAATAAAATTCATAGTGAACAGATAACATAACACAATGCAAAATCAACAAGATTAAGAATCAGACAGACATGGGTGTGATTTTTACACCTGCTACCTCCTGGGTATAAGTTGTAGCAGTTATAATAACAATATTAATAATGTTAGTATTATTGAAAAGTAGATTGCTAATACACAGCATGCTAATGGGGCCTGTATCTGAACACTGAATGGCATGAGACACACAAAGTATTCCACAGAAGTCTGGTGGACTACTATCTATATTTGTTTGCACAACTCTGTACCTGCTTGCAGACATCATATTACATCATTTTATATGTAGAGGAGCATAATGAAAAATGAATGGACTTTTGCAGTTGTCTATGACAGCACCTGATGTAATCAGTCATTCTAAAACTGTTTATTATCATTCTCTGCCATCTCTTTGCTCTCTTCTAAGATTTTTCCCCCTTGATACCCACACCCAGAAGTGAGTCTGGTACTCACTGAACTCCCCTGACTTCCTTGGCTCTGCTTACTAGAAGGAAAGCAATGGAACTGCTGAGCTTCAAACTACCACGACTAAGAGTTAAAACACAGAAATAATGTAGACAATAAGTGCAACTCATCTCATTCTTTATGCCTATTTTTATACCTATAAGTCATGCTAATTAATTTCTCCATTTTTGGTGAGGGCATCCCTGAACTTGAAGAGAAAATGAATGTGGGGATAAGTGAGAATAAATCCATTTTGGGGTGCATTATAGAGAAGTCGATACATAGAAACAGAAGGTCTTAAAGAGAAAATGAACTTTTGAAGGACTAGCATCTGTGTTTCAAATTCATTCTCCCTGGAACCATTATGTACCCAAAGCATGGTAAAGTTAAAACATCCACAACTGCTATCTCCACACACTCCAGAAGAGATGTCCAAGAGAGTGTAAAGTGTAACACTGAAACACAAGAAATGTGGAAATACAAGCCAGGAGGATGCCACTAAAAATCACAAACTCCTGAACTAATGAACTCAAAGATACTGAAACAAATACAATGCTACATAAAAGTTACAAAAGTTTTCTAGTAAAAATGATCCATGACTTGGAGGACATAAGCAAGCAAATGAATTCAATAAAGGACCTTGAGAAGAAAGTCAACAATAGAAAGGGGAAAGTCGGCAAAATAGAAGACACATGCTGCAAGGGAACTAAGGTTTTGATTTAAAAAAAAAAACAGAAATGTTGAAAATTAATAGCTCAGTGAATCAGAAACAAATGGTAACAACCATCACCAATAGATTAAACTACGCAGAAGACTATCTATCAGGAATGGTGCAAAATGTTGAGGACATACTTCACTCAAATATCTATTAGGGAAAATAATGAGCATAACCACAATGTCTTAGAACTCAGAGATACAGTCAGAAACTAAATGTAAGTAGCCACAAGACCCCAGGATCCCAGATAAGAAACCAAGGATCTGGGATAAACAATAAGTATATAGAGAATCAATTCAATGCATTTACAGTAAACATTTCTCCAAATCTAGAGATAAAAATAGATTTTTCCAATAGAAGAGGTATTTAGACCCTTAAGTAAACAGGCCAGAGGAAAGTGCCTCCGTGATATGCTAAAGATGCCAAAAAATACAAAAGCTGTAAGGAAATACATCAACTCACATGCGAAGTCATAAAAATTAGAATATCAAATTGCTCATCAATCCTCAAGCCAAGAAAGCTTGAGATGGCACAGATTATTCTCTGAAAGTTAGTAACTGCCAACCATAAACCCTATACCCAGAATTTCTATCTTTTAAAACTGATGAAGAAACATGGACATTTCAGGAAAAGTGCAAACCAAGGCAATTCAGGGGTACTAAGCGAGAAATACCCAAGGTGACTAATGGAATATTATACACAGAAGAAAAAGAATCCCAATTATGAGAACACAGGAAAAAATAAATTTCATGTGAAGAATGGTTGAGCAAATGAGAGCAAGGGAAGAATCCATTGTGTCTAATACAGAAACAAGCAACCCCTAGTAGTAATAGGGAAGAAAGTAATGTATAAATAATCTAGCCAAGTAGTTAGTTGGCATGGTCCAATAATCATCTTAAATGTAAAAGGCTCCAACAAACCAAAAGGAGACACAAAACCTAGATCAAAGTTTGTGTTGTCTCTATGAAATACATCTTACTGGTAAAGATAACCACAAATTAAGAATCAAAGAAAGGAAACAATTTCTGATATCTGCTAAAACAGATTTTAAATCTAAAGAGTAGGAAATGATAATGATATTACATAAAGGGAACAATTAAGAAATCAAAACAATTGTAAATAAAAAGGTGTTCTCTCCCTCCCCTCCCCTCCCTCCCTCCCTCCCTCCCTCCTCTCTCTCTCTCTCTCTCTCTCTCTCTCTCTCTCTCTCTCTCTCTCTCTCTCTCTTACATTCCTGGTACACACATGATGGAAGGAGAGAACCTGCTCCTTAAAGTTATTCTCTGACCTGTGTGCACCCACACATGTAAACAATGTATACTTGTACATGTATGCACACTAAATAAAATGTCATAAAAATGTTGAAAAAAACACACAAACATACACCTACACACATCCTCAAATGCGTATACCCCAAAGTAGTTAGGGAACTACTGCAGCAGGACTAGCAGATGAAATCAAGCACTTGTGGCTAATTCCACCCTACAACTGTCACCCTACAACTTCTCACATGGGTGTGGCTGGCAGACCAACAAGCCGTGGAGAGTATTTGAGTGGCTATAAGAAGTAGTCATGGAAAATGGGGCATAGTTGGAGGTGACATTTGAACCTCAAAGGTTTATAATCTCTAGTGTTAGACTGACAGCATTGCATTGATGGGTATGGGGACAGTGCATACTTCTGAGTCTTTAGTTATCTTGCAGATATCCAGATGCAAATATAAGACAAATGAGGGTGTCACATGGACACTGATATGGAAGTATTATTCATAACACCCTACACCTAGGAACAACTTTTTTTTATATAACTTGGGATAAAACAACAACACATTCAGCCAGTGTACTGCTAGTCGGCAAATAACAAGGAACATTGTACAAAGATGAATCTCAAAACAAGGTGATGTGCTAGAAAGTTCCTCCAGGAGGTGACTCTGAGGCAGAAAGAAAGTGGCAGGGGAAAAGAGAGTCTAAGTCAACAATAGCATCTCCCTTCTGCAAAAGTTACCAGCATTCTCATATGCATGTATATAGACCAATATAAATATTAAAATAGTTCAAATAAATGTTCAAAATATTTTGTATATATTGTTTCTTTATTAACAAAAACATCAACGTCAAGAGGTGGATTTGAAATATATTTGGATCAAACTCAATATTTAAAATTTTAAATATTAACTTTAAAATGCCCCACTCTGTAAAGATATGCAAAGAAGAGTGCTTACCTGGCACCCAATTGATGCCTCCAAACATGTGGCCTCATCCAGCAGCCTCAGCATCTCTTGGAATTGACTGTCCTGGTACTCAAAGCGCTCCCCAAAGGTAACAGAGCAAATGACATTGGAAACTGCATTGTTGATATTAAAGTGAGGGTTGAAAGGCTGTCCTGGAGGTGAGAGGGAGACATGAATTCTTCAAGGTTATTCATTTGTTTCTGTTTCCTATACTAAATTAACTTGATATGACAGGAAACACATTGTAGTGAATCATGTAAGAGGCTCTGATCAGAGCATACTACATAGGGCTGACATTCTCCAAGGACTCTGTTAATACATAGGAAGTCAGACTGATGACTAGGTCTTAAGTGCAGCAGTATGTCTATTCACTATTTTTGTGCTTAGCTGCAGAACTCCTAGAACAGAGTTATGGCTACACATTCACTGCCCAATTCTCAGTACTCAGCATAGTGCAGGGCCCAGGACAAGCACTTAGACACTTAGTTAGAATCTGTTCAATGAATGAAAGGGCCACAACCCCCAGCACCTTCCTGTGAAATGCCCACCTCCCTCCTCTTCTATGGCCTCCACAAGGTGTCGGGCTTCCTCCTGCATGCATTGTTCTAAGCTCTTCTTTCCCAATCCAAAGTTCCTCAGTGTCATCAGGGCGAACCTTCTTTGTTCCTTCCATGTCTGGCCACTGGAGAAGACCAACCCTGGAAAGAAGAGATTCAGGGTTATAGCATTGTGATTCTGATCTAAAATTACCTGAGAAACTGGGCGTGGGTATGATGGAAGGAGAAGGGCCAATAAGGAGCTTGACAGCTGTCTAGAGAGAATAACCCAAAGCAAGAAGCATGATTGCTAACATGTCTTGGGGAATTTGCAACATTACACACCGATACTTCTTATGTATTACATGATCCACTTCTCTTAGGAACTCTGCATGTTTATTACCAACCAGCAACAGGTCCATTCCCACTGCTGCAAAGACATGAGGAATACATAATAAATTAAACTTTTCAAGGGAGCATAGTTGTTTGACAACCAAGTGTTCAAATTCCTGTCCTTTGGCGCCAATGTTAACACAAAAATCTACTTAGTTGTGTTAAGTTGAATAACAGGAATGGACTAAAGGATAAGACAATGCACATAAATTAAAGAGTTAAGAAAAGCTCTGTACGAGAGTTCCTAGTCAATACAAGCTTTAAAAGATGAAAAAAATGAATCAATAAGGAAAGAAGCATGAATATTCCACACAGAAAGAACAAGAGATGAACATTCCAGTGTGTCCAGCCTTTATCACCTATTTCATGGCACATTCAATGTCATGTGCAAGCCAATTTCTTAACTTTCAGAGAAATCTTCAACTCTTTAAACATAAGCCTTGGTCTCTCTGATCCCCACACATCATCAGGGGACCCTTTCATCATCACCAGCCTGGTCTTTCAGCAACTCAGTCACTTCCTTCCTGAAACCCTTTCCTGGTAGCACCTGGGATCCTGCTATTCTGGATTTTTGTCCTAATTCTTTGCCACAAATTTCCCACCTCTTCCAGCTTGTTTTCTTCTGCCAACTTTTGAAACATAGGAGTTTTTCAAGACTAGCCTACTCTTTGCTCACTGCATATTCTATTTAGGAAATCTTATTATTTCTACAATTTAAATATCCTCTACTGACAGTTACAGAAGATGTACACTCTTGGCTTTGCCAGTTAAAGGCATTTAGACTCAGCACACCTGGGACAGAAATTATTATTATTCCTGAAACTCCCAACAGAAGCTAGCACCATTGTCACTACCTTGTCACCTGTCATTGTTCCTCTCTGCATCACCCATTCTTGGAGGAGCCATCCCTGGCAGTCCCCCATGAGTCTCATTCTCTTGCCATCTGTCTAGGTTATTATTTCATGTGGTTTCTCTCTTGAGTGGTGTCAGTCCATGTGTCTTCAGTGTCACCATCCTGGTCTAATCAACTATCTTTTCTTGACTGAATTTTCAAAATCCCACTTTTTCTAACCTACAATGATAATTTCATACTGTTTTTCTCCTGATTTCTGACTGAGAACCTAAATGAGCCTCAGAATGTGCAGTGTGTGATCTTTTCTACTCAACATCATTCTTGCTGTTAGGATGAAAACCAAGATCTGGGCTCGCTCTTCCTAGACAAGATCATCAGTTTGTATCCACTTAATTTTCCTTTACATACTATGCTTTCCACACTGGACATCTTTCAGTTTCTTGAGGCCCCAATCGTTCTTGTTATTTCATGGGTATTCTGTTCCCATTGACTATTTTTCAATGTTATTAAATGAGTGTCCTTACTTATAGAAGTTTTTACCTGAATCCCAGTAGAACTTTGATACTGATAAATGCCTTCTCCCCTTACCATTGTGGTCTAGTGTGGTTTTAATTAGCTAATTGGCTCAGCATTTTTCATTTGATGGAGTATATGTTATATAAAATGGAAATTTTAATCTACTATGTGCATTGTTAATCACTCAAGATTAGCACCGTGTTTCCTATAACAGATAACATAGTTAATTATGTACAATTAATGATTGATTGCCTCAAAGAGTAATTAGGAAATGTCTAAAACTGATGTCTTAATAGGTTAGTACACTTGAAGTTCTGCTTTCAATTTTAGAACATGCAACTTGATTTAATAACAATATTAAGTACTCACACTATTCTAGTCTAATCCTATCAGGAAGGCTGTAGATCCCTATGTTGCATGGCTTTAATAATGTAGTAGAAGAAGCCATAAATAAGAAGGGTGGCAAAAAGAGGAGGGTGACTTACACCTCTTTTCCTAGGACAGAGGGTTGGCATGGAAAAACGGAAGTAAGAACACAGTATGTTTGGCTGTGGTTGGATGCTATGGTTCTTCCTCACCAACATATTTAGAGTTAGTTTTTGCAAGACATGTGGTTTCTCTCAATGTCTATTAGGGATGACATTGTTATGTCCTCTGATGGGTGTTTTCCTTCAGGAAATGTGACATTCCACTTCTTTTTAATATGGCAATTCATGATGAGATTGGTTTATGGGAGTGTTGGAAAGTTAGAGACAGGTACTTTTAACACATCATAAACACTATAATAAACACTCCATGATGCTCAATAAACTTACCATTGTTATTAGAGATACGCTCTCGGATAAGAGTGACAGGGCGGTTCAAAATGTTTTGTTCCATGTGAGTAAAGACTTCTTTGATTAAGGGCAATCCAGTTATGACCACGGAAGTAATGTCACCAAGATTCAGGCTAAAAATGTTGCCATATTTCTTCACAAACTGAAAAATATATCAATAGTTTCAGTTAAGTGTGCCTGTGTTTGTGCCTCCGGGGATGGCCAGCATGTGTGTAGTTAATGGGATTCATGTTGAGAGGTTCCTGTGAGTGGGGAGATGTACCTTTGTCTGTGGAAATGTTTTTGAAATTGTGTTTTCCTCCATTGCACTAAATTCAAATTCACATCTGGAAAAAAATTTACTCTATAAAAGTTCATTAATATAAGTCTGTATGAATTGACTATGTACCTACCACATATCAAGCCAGAAGAGAACATAAGGACATGTTTCAACAAAGAAGCAAAATCTTAATCTGGAGCATCTTGAAATTTAATGAAAGGAGACATGTGACACATTTGACCTGACAAAGGCCAAGGAGGGGGTGAATAGCTTTGATGCTGGTACAGATTATATGGACTTCCTAGTAGATCAAGCTGTCTGTTTAATCAGAAAATAAAACCCCACACTCATCAATACATGTTAGACATGAGATGTACATGTATGACTAATGGGATAAACACTAAGAGAACTCTGTGCATTTGCATATAGAAGAGGTACTATGGTGTAATTGGAATGTTCTTGATTTCTTTTTCCTCTCCACCAAACTCCAACTTATTTCAGGATTAGAAATTGCCTCATAAATCTTTCATTCATGTACCTAGCAACATGAACCAAATGAGCATCAACTTGTTCCTAGACTAACTCAAGAAGATGTAAGTGTTTCAAAGACATCAAAGGCTGTAACTGAAACATTTTGGCACCCAGTGAGGCAGAGAATAAAGGACATCAGTCCAAAAAAAGATAGAGATGTATGTATACAAGTCTGATACAGCAACCATGGAATCCTTAGTCAATTACAATATCCAGCATCAGTTTAAGCAAAGGAGATGTGCCATCCCCAAACCTTGCTGGATATGAAGAATACAATAAAGGGTTGAAGATAGCAGGGGAGACATTTCTGAAGATGTTGAGTGATGTATGATAGGGATTCTAGCCATGCCCCCATAATCGCGAATGCCCTGCCAAGACACTTACTCATTTCCGCCTACTCATTTCGGGGTCGTATGTCCTATGTAATCGATGCACTGCATGGGCACGTAATTTGTGTGCAGCGTGATCACGTAATCTATGCACATGTGTAGAGTAGTCACGTGGGCCCATGTGTGCATGCGTGGAGTAGTCCTTAAAAGGTGAATGCCATGTACCCTCCCCCTCCTCCTCATGTGTCTTTCCCACAGGCCTGATCATATCCTGTTCTTCTCTCCTCCTAATAAAACTCTTGATAGTGGCCTCTGTTGTGTTTTGTGACTTTTCCTCACAGGATAAAAGTGCTGCATAAAACCAAAATTTGGTGGCATGCAAAGCAGGCCCTTCTAGTGCTCTGCACCTGGGAACCTGTGCCCAAGTTCTGCTCCATCCAGGACAGTCTACTTTCCATTTGCCTGGTCTCTGGATTCCTGCACACGACACCAACTGCTGCAATTGGTGAGTCCCGCCCCCAACCAGTGTCAACAGTCTCTGTACCTGTGGGAATGACCATCGAATGTCCAGCGTCCCTCTGGTGTCCCTGAGACTGGGGGTACCCCTAGCCATGACCTTCCCTGGCTACAGTCGGTCCCTATCACAGGCTAAAATTTCTAGCCATCTCCCATGTCTGCAGTTTGAGATATAATTCTCACTGTCTGAACCCCATCTTCAGGCTGCGTACTCAGGCTGTGTAAGGTCGACACATTCTCTTGCTTGGTGAAGTAGTAAATGCTGTTGGACTCCAGGGGATCCCCACCTGCGCATGCCTTGGCCCCCGGCCCCGCTTGACGAAGCGTTGTGGTGGTTTGTGCTTGTTTACAGATCCATCCTTTGCCTCAGGGACGCCTGAGGCTTGGACCTTGGACCACATTTTTTATTTTATTTTTTCTCTGTGCTGCAGACAGGGAAATAAGGCTTCCAACCCCACCAGTCCCACCTCTCCCCTAGGATGCCTTCTGGAAGCTCTAAAACCTCTCAGCTTAATGCCTTACTTAAAGACTTCTAAGCTTGTCCACCTCTGTACTAAGAAATGACACAAATATGCCTTAGAAAATAACAAAAAATGGCCACTGAGCAGTTCCTTAGACCTCAGTATTTTACAGGAATTATCTAACTACTACCAGTGAACAGGCAAATGGAAAGAGTTGCCTTATATTCAGGCTTTTTTCTATCTAAGCTCTAAACCTTCTCTTCTCAATTCCTTCTCTCCTGCCCACGTGCTCTTAGCTGTGCACCCTGAACCGGGTGAACATCTGACTCCAGAATCTCTGACTCTGGACCCTGCAAATGACCCTCCACCTATCTGACTTCCCACTCCTACTCCTGCTCCCAGGGCACCTGCCCCTACAGGCTCCTCCTCTGGCTTCCTCCTCTTCTTTGGTACTGGACGCTCCCAAAGGCCCGACTCTGGCTCCAACCCTCACACCTCCCACTATCTGTTCTAGGAATGCTAAAGGGTCTGACCCCAACCATTCTAACCTGCCAACCATTATCCCTTTGCAAGAGGTGGCCAGGGTGGATGGACTGGTTAAGGTTCATGTCCCATTCTCTCTTGTAGAACTCTCTCAGATAGAAAAGAAACTGGGTTAGTATACCTCTAATTCTGCTTCCTTTATTAAACAATTCCAATATATTTCCCAATCTTATAGTCTCACCTTTCATGATGTACATATGATACTTGCTAATAACCTACTTCCTGAGGATTGTAGGCCAGTTTGGGAGCAGGCAAGGACACATGCAGATGAAGTTCACTAAGCCAACCCCGCGTACCTTCCAGGGGCTGAGGTGATTCTTTATCAGGACCCACATTGGGATTATAACACCCAGGACAGGTCTCTAGCCAGGGATAGATTTATCACTTGCCTCATGGCAGGCCTCCATAAGGCTTCCCTAAAGCCAGTAAACTATGAAAAGCTAAAAAATGTAATTCAAGATAAGGACAAAAATCTGTCTCATTTCTTAGAATGGCTTACTAAGGTTCTTCTTCAATATACTAGCTTAGATCCTGAAAGCCCAGAGGGCAGGCAGCTCCTTATGACCCACTTTGTCTCACAGAGTTTCCACCAACATTAGGGCTAAACTTAAATGCTTGGAGAGAGGGCCCCTCACCCCACAGGCAATATAAGCATGTAGGGTCTATGGATCACTAACTGGACTCTTGGGGCAGGTACTCTCTTCCAAATCTCAAACCCCCAGTTACGAAAGAGTAAAAATTACTTCCCCTTCAAAGAGTTCTGTGGGGAAGAATGAGAGTGGCACTATGAGAAACACTTTGTTTAGTTCCAGGCACCCATCCACCCACTGCATCTCTGAGAAATGAATGAGCTCTGTGTTCAAAGGCCTGGGGATACAAATGCCTGGTAATAGCCAGGACAAGAACCCAACAGTCCCCAGATGGCCACACTCACTGAGTGGGTACTCAGTATGCTTTATGCTTTCCTTCATTCTTTTAACTATTCTACCATAGTTAGAATTTTCATCATCTTTCTAAAGAGGAAACAAGTTGCAAATGAAGTAATGTAGCCAACAAAAAGGCCCCTGCCTGGTAGAGGGACTCTGGCAAACGTTATGTACATCTGTAGAAAAATATGACCTTTGGATTTCTACAGGACTTGGAGTGGGGACCAGGCTTGGAGGTGTAGGGGACAGAGTTTGGAGAGCAAGAATAGGGAGCTGGAGAGAATGAGAACACCCACAAAGATGCAGAACACACAAGGTGTTGCAAAGGTGGATGAGAGTGTGTGATCATTTTCAAAGATCCTTCCACCCGTGTGTTTACAAATCAGCCCTGTGTTGACCCACTCTGCTTTTTTTGTCATCCTGAATCTTGTCAGTGGTACCAAACGGAAGGGTTCAATTACTCAAGGCATCTGTGGTCCTCTGTCCTACTCTTACCTTCATTTACTTGTGTCCTATCATATCAATCACAAAGCCTTGGACCTTTGTGGACCCTGTCAAAGCAAATGTAATGATTTGGTCTCATGACAGGATCTTGTACCAATATTATAGATAGAGCCTTAGACTCTGTACTTCCTTTGTTCCTTATCCAGAGTCTTTGCTAACTTCATTAAGTTGTAGCACAATCTGTCGTCTCTAGATCCTAATGCAGAGCCAACAAGTGTATGCCTTTTCCTTTAAGAGATGCCAGTAATAGATATGTAGAAACAAGGAAAAAAATTAATTTCATCTTGACCAATGTGTAGGCAAGTCTTTAGCATATATAAGAATTTATTGACTAACTTTCAAACTCAACAAAGAAGTTTTGGGAGCAACTTATAAAATATGGCTTAAGTGCATCCTAAGTAGCAATGTGTACCATATAGATTCTCTACTAGTACTGGAGAGGAATCTAGCATCTGAGACTAGGCACTAAGGTCAATGTTCTTTCCATCTTTACCAACTCTCTGCCCATGTACGTTTCTAGTTCAACACAAGTGGATCAATAAGTTTTATCTTGTTGTGAAACAAGTGAAGATAGGCAGGTCCTGACCCTTACAATTCTCAACTGTGCCAGCTCTGTCTGCCAATTGTTTCATGTGTATTGAATGACTGAGAAGACATTTGGGCATATGACATAAGGAAGGCAGAGCATAGTTTTCACTGCATACCGAGTAAGTCATTTGAAAAATTAAAACAGAGCTGTTCTTTTAAAGGTGGCTCAGAGGGGTAAAACGGGGTTAAAATTTGAAAATAACAATAGGAAAATAAACAACAATGGGTTGAAATAAGAGATATAGAATTTAACAAAAGAAATAGGAGACAGAAAATTTAATAGCAGAACTAAATCTCCAAGTAGATTGCTGAAGAACAAAATGGGGCAGAGTGCATGCTTTGAATAAAGAGAAAGTAGAAGCTAAGGATTAGTGAGATAAATGATCCATGAAGACAAATGACACAACGATTCTATTGAAGTCCTTTAGAAGCAACAGAAAAGGGCATCTAGGGGAGAAAAGAAAAAATGGCATCCAATTCCCTCTCTCACTAGTGATATATGAGCAAATCTGTTAACCTGAATCCTTACAGCTCTGTGTATGTGTCAGTGTGTGTGTGTGTGTGTGTGTGTGTGTGTGTGTGTGTGTGTGTGTATTTTCCTAATTGGTACAAGAACAAGAACTGCATGTTTAGCATTTTTCTTTCAGATGTGTGTGTGTGTGTGTGTGTGTGTGTGTGTGTGTGTGTGTGTAAGAGAGAGAGAGAAGAGAGAGAGAGAGAGAGAGAGAGAGAGAGAGAGAGAGAGAGAGAGAGAGGAGAGAGAGGTCAACCCCAGGTATTGTTTTCAAGAGCTGCTCACCTTGTTTGTTTGTTTATGTGCTTGTTTGAGTCAGTGTATTTCATTAGCATTGAGCAGGCTAGGCAGGCTGGCCAATGAACTTAGGGGCTTTGCCTGTCTTTGCCTTCCTGTCCCTGAGTTTATTAAGGCAGGCTAACATACCACACTCTTGTAGGTTCTGGGAACTGAACTCATATTCCCATTGCTGCATGGTGAACACTTTGCTAACTGAACCCCTGCCTTTTCTTTTGAACTTCATGGTTATTACATTTTTTGTAATAGTAACTTGTTTGCATCTCTTAAGCATTTTTGTATGTGATACTCATTTTTTTCTCTTTTGATAAGTAGAACACACCCACTAACATGGAGAATTTCCAGGAACAGCAGCATTATAACTTTATTTTTATATTATTATTATTATTATTAATATTATTATTATTATTTTGGTTTCTCAAGACAGGGTTTGTCTGTGCAGTTTTGGTGCTTTTCCTGGAACTCACTCTGTAGCCCAGGCTGGCCTCAGACTCACAGAGATCTGCCTGCCTTTGCCTCCCGAGTGCTGGGATTAAAGGTGTGCACCACCACTGCCTGGATTATAACTTTATTTTTATTATGATCAAATATGGAAATATAGATGAACAAGTTATGAAATTACTTCTGAGTGGGTTAGTGTATGTGTGCATAAGTGTAGTTGCTAATGGCCTGGTATGCAGAGAAGTAGTTCTATCTTTTGCTAAATTGTGTTCTTATCTGTTTCTTTTAATACGTACATGTCTTAGTTTTCTTTCTGTTGCTGTGATAAAAAACTGACTAAAAGCAATTTGGGAAGAAAGTGTTTAATTTTACAAGTTATATTCTATCATCAAGTTCAGGAATGGCATCATCTCAGTGGACTGTGCTCTCCTATATTAATTGACAACCATAAGCAAATGTCCCACATGGTAATCTGATGGAGACAACTGCTCAACTTAGGTTCCCTCTTTCCCAGGTAATATCTATGCTTTGTCAAGTTGACTAAAACTAACCAACGTAGTATACATTTCTTTTAAGATGGACAATCATTTCCTGTTCAATAAAGAAACATAAAGTAAATCTGTGGGCATAAGAAACAAAGCTTGATAACAGTGGTTTTTAGACTGTATAGAACACCACAGTATCCCTTGAAATGTCCGAGTATATATCTGCTCTTCACTATAATGCACATTAACTCATTTATGCACAGTTGTGTACACTCCTTTGTATATTAATTCCTCTTCAGAGTAACAGTTTCATTGGCTGTCTTCTGAGAGATGCTGACTGTGCAGAAAAATGTACAATGCATAGCCTGAGATGACATCTGCTATAGTCCTGTTAGAAACTAAGATGAAGAGGAAAAACATGTAAAGGGAAATGGTGCTTTAACCAAGTATTAAATGGTGAGGTTATCAGCAAACATATATAGTGTGAAGGTCAAAATACTCTTACTGTGATATCATGCAGTACAGATCCAAAAAAATGAGAATGTGCAGAAGCATGGGGGCTATCCAGTCCCACCAGAACAAAGGTTTTACTAGAGAACAGCCAGCCAAAGGTCAGGGCCAAGTGGTAGGGAATTCAAAGTCCTCAACCACCAGAACAAAGGTTTTACTAGAGAACAGCCAGCCAAAGGTCAGGGCTCAACTTCAAGAAGTTCACAATCTTATGCAACATGCAAGTCAAAGCAGTCCTTATTGTTGCCAGGGAGCAATCAATTATTTGATGAGGGAAAGCTAGAAAGTGCCTGAGAGGACCAGGATCAGTGGTAGACTCCTGGAAGAAATATCTACTAGGAGAAAAATTAGATAGAAAGCAACGCTGCTTTTAGGACTTACCTTTTAGGCAAGGATCATTTAGGTCGTGAAGTTTCACCACCAAAAGCATTAAGTAGACAGAAGTATTAAGTGGACTCTCTTGGTTTCAGTTAAGACATTTGAAGGGTTTTTGCAACAAATTGGGGCTCAAAACATTGGATTGAGAGGCATCTGAACTGCTTGAATCTGGATTCTGATTCTTACCACATGTGTGATTTAGGAGAAAATTGATGATATTTTCTGTATCTGTTTCCAAATCTACAAACCTTAGATTCAGTGTTATGATAAATATGTCAACAGAACGAATAATAAAGTAATCACAACTATTTATAAATTAGGGGGTGTGCTTTAGAAGAGGAGTCTAGTAATGTGAGAAACAGGTCCACCCTGTACTGCACAGAGAAAGCAGAAGGCAAACGGGAAGACCCAGCATCAGAGTCATCACAGTTGTGCCTCAGTAAACAGTTGTCCCCAAAAAACATGAAAGACAAAGTGTAAATGAGAAAATTCTTGAAGAATGGTTGCAACTTTCTAGTCTGTCAAAATACAAGCATGCCATGAAGAAACCAACAGCATAAAGCCACAAGCTTAATTAAGCAAAATCACCACAATCAGTATAGAAAGTACAAACTGAAAATCTCTTGAAAGCAGAGAGAAAATAATCCATCACTTATGCAGAAGCCACAAAGGTGAGAATGAAGTGGGAAAACATTTAAAAATGTTAAGTGCAGTAGATCTTCAAACTAGTGTCCTGCCATCCAGAAAGACAGTATGGGAATGGAGGGGAAAAGCAGTCTGAGGAGGGCACAGTGAAGAAGTCACCTTCTTCCATGGCCTCCTCTGAAGGAATGGAGAAAGAAAGTGATTGAGGTCAGAAAGGAAACTGAACTTAAAAGATCAGAAAAAAGACAGCAATGGAGGGTGAGTAAGGGGCAAAGACAACAGACTCCTCTGCCTTTGAGTTCCAGCAGCACTGGACACTGAAGTGTCTGATGTGGGTCTCAGTGTGTGGGGACAACACCTGAGGAGTGTGTCCCAGAAGGGAGAAGGCTCCTTCCTGTTTGTAGCTGCTTCACTTCACATGGAAATGGTGTTAGCAAAGTCTCAGGAGCTGCATGGGAGTGTTGACCAACACAGAGCAGTGACTGGAGGACAATAAAAATAGGTGTAAAGAGAGAGAAGATGAATGAAAAGGCATCTACTCAGAAAGTGTCCAAGAAACACACAAGGAAAGGAAAATGGAAGAAAAGATATGGGGAAAAAGGAAGAAAAAGTACAGGCTTAAACCCCTAAATAGCGATAAATAATCCGACATGGACAATCTTCACATGTAATGGAAAGTGACAGGGATAATCAAACATGGCCGGAGTATCTGACTATCTAAGCAAAGAAAATGACTGTGGATAAAGAGGCACATTACATGGTAAGATGGTCATTCACCAGAAAGAGCTGCCAGTCTTACATGTGTCCTATGTACCCATAACAGTCTTTCCAATACAAGGGGGAGAGCTCCCAGAACTGAGTGGAAAGACAGACAGACTCCCAGTGGAGCTTGAGATTTCAGTGCATTTTTCTCTGGAGCTGATAAAATCAGTAGGTGAGCAGTCAGCAAGGATGTAGAAGGACCAAACAGGAATGAGTAACAGACAACTAATACTTGTAGAAAACTCCAATCAAGAGAAAAACACACTTTTTTTTCCTCTACAGGCACTTTAAGTAAGCAGACATACCACCTTCCCACGCACTTCTGAAATTGGCAAGGCTTATTTATCAAGGTATATTATCATGCCTTCAATGCACCTGGACTTAATTAAAATCATACACAGTGAGTTCTCTGACAATATCAGAGTTACAACGAAAGCCCTTCACACAAGGGTAAGAAAATCTCCAACTATTTGAAAATGGAACTGCGTATTTCTTAAACGAGGACACAGGTTTTGGGTTCCGGACAGCAAGTTGCCATCATCAGCCTTTGAACCTGGTCTTCTGTCCTAGTCTCCAAATGTCCTCTGTTCCTTTAGCTCAGGATTACGTCAGAACCCAGGTAGGCACCCCTCGCCCATCCTACCGGCTGTATTGATAGGTGGGGCTTCTCAAAGTCCAACTGGAATATGCAGCCCACGAAGGGCAGACCCCTCGGCCCCGGCGGGTAGTTCTTGGGGCGCCGGTTTTTGAGATAGTCAGCCAGGAACAGGAAGGTGAAGGCAGCGAGCAGCAGAGTCCGGAGATGGAGCGCTGCCCAGAAGGCGGCCACCAGGGAGCCCGCGGCGGCGAGCATGGCTGGGACTGGAGCCAGCTATTCTGAGGAATGAGAGTCTGAGCTGGGGCAGGTCCCGGGTGTTAACTACCAAAGGCTCCCCACGTAACCGATCCCTTCTTTAGTCCCTCCCATCCCTTTCTGTCCACTCCCCTCCTCTCTCCTCCCTGCAGCTGGGCTCTCCGGCGGCGTTCTCCCTTGCCCTGTCAATGTTTCTAGAAGTAGCTTCCTATCTGTGGAACCAGTCAGCAGGAGCACCTCTGATCACGTGTGCAGAGCTCGTCACCCTCACCCCGCCCCTCAAGCTTTTACCCATTCATCCAAACTCTCCCTCCCAGGTCCTGCCTGGTGGTGCTCTGCTCCACAAAGTGCCAGTTAGTAGTTTCTGTAGTGGCTAGTGCTGTGTTCAGCTAGGTGCCTGGCGCTAGGTTCCCAGGAGAACACACAGGGAACATGGTTTTAAAAGGAACCACTGGATCTGCCAAGGTGGAACCAGGACATCTCAAGGGGCCCCACCCCTAGAAAAAGAACAACAGACAACTAAGAGCTACTGAGAGGGAGACTTAGTCTTTCCCGGAGTGGAGCTCTCTCACTGGTTATTCAATACTAAGTGGCCAGCCTTGAAAATAGTCAAGAAACAAAATGGACCCAGCAGACTGTATTTATGTATTTATGTTTTTACATATATAGGAACTATAATAATCAATTCTTTTAAAAGCCATCAATTTGAGAGGGGTTAAGTGGGGAGACATGGTCAGGAATGGATGGAGGAAAGGGAAGGGGAGAAATGATGTGGTGATATTTTAATTAAAATTAAAAAGAAATAATTAGAGGGACAGTGGTGGCGAATGCCTTTAATCTCAGCACTCAGGAGGCAGAGGAAGGCAGATCTCTGTTAGTTCAAGGTTAGCCATACATAGTTCCAGGACAGCCAGGACTACACCAATAATAATAATGATGATAATAAATAGATAGATAGATAGATAGATAGATAGACAAAAATGTGAAGAGACAGTTTAAGATTTTTTAGTGAGAAAGTCTTTCCCTCTGGGGACACAATTATGGCTCTAGGGCTTGTGATTTGCATGAACCCCAGAGAGCATCATGGGTATCTGAGAGCCTATTGTGTAAGTAAGCTTCCCTAGTAACTGCAACTTCCCTGGGAAGCATAACTAATCACAGTGATATCTAACACATCTGCTCTCTGACAGTATGTCAGGCAATGTTTTCAGCTCTTTACAATAAACTACTTCATTTTAACAGAGCTATGCTTGGCAAAGATGTGCACCCACAGATACTCAATTCACATTTGTTGGAGGAGCTCTTTGGTCCTGGTTACTATTATTAATACTAACATTATTATTGTGGTTCTGGGGACTGAACTCAGGGACCTAGGGTAAGGCTACTTACATATTCTTTGTGTGCTTGCACTTGTGACATGGAGTGCCTCTGGAGGTCAGTAGACTACTTGTGGGGTTCTTTTTCTCCTTCTACCATTGAAGACCAAACATCTGGCTAGGCACAAAGTGCCTTAACCAGTTGAGCCACCTTGCTACCTACAAAATTTCCTTAAAGTAATCCAAAAGCTCAATAGACCTCAGTCAATATAAAGCCTAAGAGAACTATATGCACACATTAGCCCAATTTGCTAATAGTAATGAATGAAAAAATAGAAACACAGGACAGAAGACCATTGATGTACATGGGAATTAGATGAATGCCCATCAAGCTTTCATCAGAAACAGATCAATGAACATGAAACCACAAAGCAAAGGAATGGTGTTTTCAAAGCAGCAAACAAAGAGGGGAAACTACTAATGCAGGGTTCTACATCTACAAATACTTTTCAGATACTTAGTTTTCAGAAACTAAGGCAAAATAAATGCATTCTACTATGAAAGAAGAGTATTTGGGGGCCAGGTAGAAGCCTGGTACAAGGGAAGATCCCACAAATCCACAAGGATGATCCCAGCTAAGACTCCTAGCAATAGTGGTCAAGTAGCCTGAACTGACCACCTGGTCAATTGGTGACTACCCCATTGGTTATCAGAGAGCCATCATCCAGTGACTGATAAAAACAGATGCTGAGACCCACAGCCAAGCACTGGGCCAAGCTTGGGGAATCCTGTTGAAGAGAGGGAGGAAGGATTGTAAGAGCCAGGGGCGTCAAGGTCATCACAATGGAACCCACAGAAACATTAACCTGGTATCACAGGAGCTCATGGACTCTGGACTGACAAATAGAGAGCCTGCATGGGACTGACCTAATGCCCTCTACATTTGTGTGATAGCTGCGTAGCGTGGTCCATTTGTGGGACTCCTAGCAGTCGGAGCAGGGCCTGCCTGCCCCTAACAGTTTGGTGTATACTGGATTGCGTTATCCAGCCTTAATACAAGAGGAGAAGCTTAGTCCTACTTCAACTACATATGCCATGCTTTGTTGACACCCACGGGAGGCCTACCCCTTTCTGAACAAAAACATAAAAGGAGTGGATAGGGTAGTAGTAGAATGGAGGTAGGGGAAGGAATGGGAGGAGAAGAGGGAGGGAAAACTTCAGTCAGAATGTAAAATAAATGAATAAACTTAATTTTAAAAAAAGTTCCTGTTTTGACCAGCATCAGTATTTAGACTTCTTCTCTCAGAGTGAGTTTCCATGGGAAAGTCCAATTCCTTTATGGACCACTCTTTAGATACTTTGATTGCCAAGAAGAGGAAAATGGTGGAGGTAGGGGTGCTTGCATGGGCCTCTTTACAATATAGTAATTTCTGCCACCATCTTTATAGAACTTTCTTGGCACTTTTGGAAGGCACTAATGTAAGTTAGTTCATCAACTTTGGATATCAGTACAGAAGATACTCAAATGAAAATAAAACTTTTATATCATATACCTATATCATTCCTGAATGTTCACCCAAAGAAATCAAAGTAAAAATATAATTTAAATGCCTGCACACCCATGCTTATTGCAATATCACTTAGCATAGCTGCTGTGCCAACCTTTCTTAGCACGAAATGGACAAAAAAATGTGTTTACCCTAGATAGGGAACCAACAATAGACCAAGTACATTTGTGAGCATATTTTATTCCACCAAAGTCCAACTTTGCCAACCATAAAGTTTTCTGGTATTACTTACAGGCCATGGATGAGGTTATGACCTACAAGAGTGTGAAGGACACCAAAACTGTTGCACTAATGCAATGTTCCAGCCTGTCATGGATGTTGATAACTGCCTGTTCAGGCAGACTGAGCAGCATAAACTAGATCACAAACTCACTTTCACCCCTGAAGCCTCCGCAATCTGTACCCCAAGGCCCAGCTGCTGGCCTATAGATCTCTCTCTGTCTCTCTGTCTTTGTCTCTCTCTTTCTTCTGCCCCCTATGACACAAAAGGCCCAGTGAAGACCTAGGACCCTGTTGTTGGAGAGATGGCTCAGCAATTTAGAGCACTGGTTGTTCTTGCAGAGGACTGGGGTTTGGTTCCAGAATCCATGTGGCAGCTCACAACTGTCTATAACTACAGTCTTCAGAGGATCTGACACACTCTTCCAGTCTCTGAGGGCATTGTATGTAAGAAAAATAAGACAGAGAAGCAGACAAACTTGATCTCAACAGGCAGAGACTGCTTCATTGGAATATCAAGGGGCCTTGACCTTTCTGTGGACACACACACACACACACACAAGCACACACACAAGCAGAGAGAGAGAAAGAAAGAAAGAGAAGAGAGAGAGAGAGAGAGAGAGAGAGAGAGAGAGAGAGAGAGAGAGAGAGCTACCAGGAAGTTACAGCTATTTTTATAGTGGGGGGTTGGCTGGAAACAGGGCGGATTGTTTTTGATACCAGGTATAATGTTTCTACAGGTGGAGGGAAATGGTCAGGCTGGGGCTAAGCCATTCTTTATGGAGAGAGGCTGCCTAACTCAGTTTCTCAGGACCTGAGGCTAACATACCCAACTTAGGGTGGGTAAAAGAAGAAGAGGGAGTAGTTGTAATTTTTGGGAGGGTGATTTTTCCAGCTGGAAGGGGTGATGGTCTCAACAGTGGAAGGAGCATGTTGAAGTCTCCTCCAGGTGGCATTGGGGCTGGTGGTTTTAGGCCATGCAGAAATCAGTAACCGTCTAGGCAGTGACAGCTTGTAGTGTTATTGGAGGAACTTGGTGAGACAGCTGAAGGGCAGCGGCCAAAGAGGAACATTAGTATAATCGTAATGATTGAGTCTGCCAAGTGGGCAGTCCATGGCATCCTTCCAGGTAGTTCAGGTACCTTTCCAGAAAGTATTGTCTGTTCCTTTTCTGTTTTGAATTCTTTCTAACAGCTGTTTAGTGTTTTCCTATGCTAGGCTGGATCAGTTGAAATAAAAACACCATTCTTCCCCTAGGAAGGCACAGATGTCTCTTAGGGGAAGGGTCCTCTTTGATTTTGGACAAGCACTACAGCCAAGAAATGTATTTGACTTTGTACGGTAAATATGCTTTGTTGTACAGGTCAGGACTTCCTTGGTCTGATTGGTCAGTTGGCTATTGGCATATTGCTGTACCTGTTGGCATCCTATAGCTGTTACAGGGTGACAGCCATTGGGGGCTTACATGGTGACTTTATTTGGTTATGGGGGAAAGTTCAGATGATAAAACACTTAAAAGACAGTGTAAACATGTGAGCCTGAAGATAATAAGGAGGAAAGGAGTGATCAGGGGAGGAGCCAAAGTGGGAGGAAACTAAAAGTCCATACATAGAAGGAGGTGTGTGGTTGAAGTTTCATCTGGTCATTATGTCTTTGGGCCCCATCTCAAATTAGTTAGGATTTGTTGGTGTGAAAGGAGCATCATTCTAGGAGGAGGGCACAGATCCCATCCTTGGTAGTAGGAAGATCTAGTGGAGTACTTTGGCAGCCAAAGAATCGAGTTGGTCCTAAAGGATGTTAAGCTGACCTGAAATTTCTTTAAGGGTTTTAATAGCTGATAAGATAGAGGGGTTAATTGATGTGGCAAAGGCTTCAGCTCAGCTGTTTTAGCTCTGAGTCCCTAAAACAATGTCCAGAGTGGCAAAAAGAGTAATGAGTAGGTGTTGTGGTCTAGTGTTGGGGTTCAGCCCAACCTATTGAAGGGCCCTTGAAGTGGGTAGTGAGGAATTGAGAAATACTAGATAGAAATATAGATGAAGAAAAAAGACAGAGACAGAGGAGAGCTTCAGGAGGGCCCTGGGTCAATACCAAGCAGCCTCATGTTTATTTTTAATGGGCTTTTTATACACTAGCAAGGGGAGAGGCAAAAGACCGCCCCATTTCAAGTCAAAGCACAACGTACAACCAAGTGTAGACCCTTCAATACACCTGGAAACCACACCCCTGGCCTAAGCATCCTAGTATGCAGCCATGAGGGGTAAAGCAAGCTCAGACTTTCTGACCTTGACTAAGGTCTTACTAGGGAGCCTCTGTGGGCCCCCAAAAGTAGGATGGAGTTGCATCCCCCTTTAGAGGTCACCCAAACTGCTTTAGGAGGTTAGGGTACAGATTTCTCTTAGAGCTGACAAAGGAGACAATGTAGAAAGAACAGCAGTTAGGGGTCCCCAAAGACAGTCCATCCAAAGGGCCACAATAAAACTCAAAGAGGGTAATGATCCAGAACAATAGTCAGGAAGCAAGAACTGTACATTCTTGTCAGGAATATTAAATTTGTGTAATAAGGTTAAATACAATTGTACAACTGGATAGAACAGACCATGTACCAGAGTTTTGTAGGATATGGTAACTGTAATCAGCAGTTTGTTACATCAGGCTCCTGCATAAAGAACAAGTGCCTGGAAGCTTTGTAAAATAAGCCAGTTAAATTCAGCGTCTTATTGAGTCATTTTCATAGGATTGTCTAGCAAACTTCTTAAAGGCACCACTTGGATGGTTTGATTAAATACCTGAGTGTGAGCACAGAGTATCTGGAAGCCTGCTTTAATCACAGAGCACAAGTAGCTAGGGCATGGACTGTGGAGTTAACTTTTGTTAAGAGGAAGAACTGAAAGCCAAGGAAAAGGGGCTGACCAACTGAACTAGCATGTCAGTCCCGTATCAGTCAGGTGGTAGGCTTAGGTATAAGATGCCCCTGTTCTTAGCAGCCTCATATGCCAGTTTGGGAGACAGTGAGGGCAGAGTAATTGCTTTTTTTCTCTCTGTTGTTTAGACATTTAGGGTGTATGTGCTGTCTCTAAGATCCTTTACTGGGAAAGAGACGTGTAGTCGGAAGATTTTGGGGTCCTGCCTGGCCCACGGTTGGGACAACAGTACCCAGTTTTTTTATATATAAAATAATCACACAAAGACTTAATATTAATTATAACTGCTTGGCCATTTGCTCAGGCTTATTACTGACTGGCTCTTACACTTAAATTAACCCATAATTCTTATCTGTGTTTATCCATGTGGCTTGGTACCTTTTTTCAGTTCTGCCTTCACATCTTGCTTGCTCTGTGTCTGGCTGGAGACTCCTGACTCTCTTCTTCCTCTTCCCAGAATTCTCCTTGTCTGCTTGCTTCACCTATACTTCCTGCCTGGCTACTGCCAATCAGCATTTTATTAAACCAGTGTACAAGGGCATCACCTCACAGCAGACTTGAGGAGTAATTAATCTTTCCTACAGATAAGAAGTAGTTTTTGTTTGTTTTCTGGTTTGGCCTATATAACCAGAACTAGTCAGGCCTACACAGCCAGAAACAGAAGCAGCAGACTTCTGGGTGGGAGGATCTTATTTCTACATGCATCCTTATTCTGTAATGAGGCTAGTATGCAATGTACATGGCACACGGTAGCAAATTAAGATTGCCTGTATATGAATTTTTAACAATCAACTTTTTTGTTGTGGTTTTTAAGTTAATAAGAACCAAGAAGGTGGAAGGGAGTTTTCAGAGAAGCAGACATCCATAATTACATTTATGGGTCATTTTAACTTTTATACATATATTTTTCTTGATTAAAAAATTAAATACCATGAGACATAACAGTAACAAATAAACTCATCTTTGGTTGTAAGAAATTTTTCTAAAGGTGGTGTTAGGGCCTTTATTCAGTATACATGACAATTTTTTTTATTACTACATAGGTAGACCTTTTCCCCATTTTTAGATTTTAGCCCACATACCCAGAAAACCTTGAGGTCTCATATGACTAGGGCCTAACCTCATACAACCAGCTGTGGGGAGTGAATGGATATTTGGGCGAAGGTCCACAAGTGACATTGTCTATCTCTTCTTCATTTGAAGGTATATTAATGTGTAACAAGCTTAGCTGTACTTATTTTAAGTGATGGACGTTGTTCTATTTAGAAGATTTTGTGCAATATCAGCTTAATAAAAGAGGGTTAAATTCAAATGGCATGTATGAGTGATGCAATGAATTAATATTGCCTGTGTATATACTGTTAAACCACTAGGCCTTGTAAGTTTTCAGGTAAACCTTATAGAAAATGTAAGACAGCCTTTATGACCTATATAGTATGTAATATGTAGAGTTTCTTTTTATTAAAATCTCTATTAAATTCATATTTGCATCACCTGACAGAATTTAGCTGAGGGACCCTTGTTGAAACTATGATGCTGGAGTGATGACTGAGAGATTTTAGACAGATGGTCCTTTGTATCCTTTCATGCACGAGCATCCTGTTAGTTGGTTTCAGAAGACATCTTTATACATCTTTATACCATAAGATAAACAATAGTAGCCTCTATTGGAAATAGTTTAGCTTTAAGCTGTTTATTTATTTATTTATTCTTCTCTTCTACATGACATCCCGATTGCATTACACCATCTCATGCATTACATCATAGCCACCTTGGTTCTGTCCTTGGGAACCTCAGGCTATCACAGACACGTGCTTCCTTGATATCATGGTTTGTTGTTATGTTGTTCCAGAATCCCTGGAGTCTAACTTCTTGAGGACCAAAAGGTTTGGGGGTGACGGTCACTTTATCGCAATTTTTTTTCTTGTTTTAATTGTAAGTAGGTAAAAATTTGCTGTCAGTGTTATTAGACCTACTTTATAACTGCCTTCACTGATCAGACCCAGAAAGGATTCTACCATTTATGATGCCCTGCAGAAAAACGTTCTGTTGGGGGCCCAGTGAATTCTGGCTAACAGGAGCTACTTCAGCGTAAAGGGCAGCTGCAAATGACATTCACACCCAACACAGCAAAGTCCTATGTGAGAATGCCTAGGGGTAAATGTCTAATGGAGGACTCTAGGCAAGAAGTTATTAACAGAAAATGGTTCCTGCTTCCAGGATTTGCTTTTCTATGGTCATATCTTATCATGTCTTGAGTCCTAGGTCAAGGTCCAACTGCTATATGTAAATCATAGAAACTGCTTCCACAGCACTAGCTTAGCCTGTCTGTTGGGAGTTATCCTGCCCTGCTGACTTTCAAGAGGCTCACTCAGAGGCAGATCAATGTAACACAGCTGCAGACCTAGCCGATGGGAGAGCCTTGATGGACACCCTCCCTCCTATACCCTATATTTGAAATAGGCCCACAGGCTCGAAGCAAATGCATGTCAATGAAAGGAGAAAAGGAGGGGGCAAAGTAAAGGCATAACTTTTATGATAGTTTTTGCAATTTCCATATCAATTTAATCCACCATTTCTCACGATCCCTGCAAGCATTTTCTTTACTGGAAGAATCATTTTTCTCTGAAAGTCTTAGGTGAAAATCTGTCATTGAGCCCATAAATGGCTTTCCACTTAGGAACCTATAATTGGATTCAATCTCTTTAGTCTCATTATACCCATTTCCCCAGTCCCCTTCATTCCATCCCCTCAAATGTGAGCAGGCAGCAGTGTCTTCCAAGCAGATGCTATTTCTTCACATTTTCCTTCTTCAGCATCACAGCCTAGGAATCGCACGGATGCGGTGACTGACGGGTGACACGGTGACAGACATCCTGAATTGCAGGCTCAGTTTCTCATTGACTGGGGGCTTGAAGGTAAATTTTTGGATAAGAGAAGTGATAAAAATGAACAGCTCAGACCTGGCCAATTGTTCTCCAAGACAAGCTCGCTTTCCTGTAAGACAAAAACAAAGTAATTTATTCAGCTGCCACTGGTATGTCCAGGGACTGGTGTCATGAACTACCTTTTGCAAAGTTTGAGTGGACTCTGGGTTGGAGTCCAATTGCTCATTTATGTCTAAGCATCTGCCTTGTCTCCCCAAAACACAGAAGGTGAAAGTCCAGGATCACAAATCAAAGGCTCTCAGGGATCAGGCAGTGCTGGGAGACCATGGCATAGGACAACAGGAGTAGAACCGTGAGCTGAGAGGGACTGTGAGACCATCATACGTGCTTTCCAAAATTACTAAACAAACATAAGTGATAGAACAGATAATGGTGTAACAACAACATCAACAAAAAAATCATGAAATGCTTTTCATCCTTTAAAAGAAAAGAGAAAAATGTAAGCAGGTATCTGAGCAGTGTTTTGATTGCACAGGTCAGCTTCCACCTAAGCCCACTGTCCCCCTGCACCTTGAGTGACCTCTGCAACAGATGGCCTCCATAACTCTCTATCTGGTGCTACTCATATGCCTCCCTAGGCTATTGTTGCTCCCTTTCCTGAAGGAGGATCTGGTACTACCTCACTGCCCTGAAGTGCACCATATAGTCACTATCATCATTTCTCTTGTGTGCATTGGGAGTACCTTCCTTTTCTTTTCTATTTTTTTTTTGCTTCCATGATTTTTTTTATTGAAAATAGAACTTTTTCATACATTATATTCTGATTATGGTTTTGACTCCCTCAGCTTCTCCTAGCTCCTCTCCACTTCCCCACCCACCAAATCTGCACCTCTTCTTTCTTTCTCTCATTAGAACAGAAATAGTTATCTAAAACTAGTAATAACAAAAAATAAGATAAAATAAAAACAAGCCAGAATAGGACAAAACTAACACTTAAGTACTATGTATTTGGAAAATATATATAAGGAAATATAAATAAGAGAATTGAAACTATTTATAATTCCATAGTCCAGACAGAACCATGGCACAATGATATGCATACCAGTGTCGTCCTGGGGATTCTGTTGAATCTGGTTACAAAACCATTATCTTACTCAACTTGTTTTAATCATAAGTAGGTAAAAATTTTCTGTCAGTGTTATTAGACCTACTATATAATCATTAACCACCCTCACTCTTTAAGTTGCTTTAGCTACTTTGTCTTATTCAGGAAACTAATTAGCATTCCCAAACTGATCATCAGTTCGTGGTTCTGCTGTGCCCTCAACCTTCCACAGATGGCTGAAGAAACAAAAGCAGATACTACAGGCAAAAACTGTTTAGTAACTGTGTGTTACAACAGTGCTGGTGTCATAGTTTGTGCTTGTGTGTTCCCCTCAATCCTCAATGTGTTTAACTCATCATCTCTGCTGGTGATATTTTATTTGTGCTGAAATGTGGTGATATTTTATTTGTGTTTTAATAAAGCTTGCCTGGAAATCAGGGGAAAGGCTAGCCATTTGAAGTAAACAAGAAGTCAGGCAGCACACACCCTTAATCCGATCACTTTTCAGGCAGGTCTCTGTGTGTTCAAGGTCATACTAGGAAACAGAGCCAAGCATGGTGACACACGCCTTTAATCCCAGTATCAACCAAGGAGACTTGGAGGTCTGTACAGACAGACAGACAAGGAAGTGAGGTAGTTGGGCTAAGATAGCCAATGAGAGGGCTATCTCATGCAATCTACCTATTCATTCACAGTTGGAAGTAAAATGTATTGGTGTCTTCTTTCTTCCTATAAACAACAAGGGACCGTCACTAGGGAGGTAAGTCACAATCTAGTTGCAAGAGAGAACTAGTCTAGAAGTACATAGCTCAGCCTTAAGCCCAATTGTGCTAATACATATTCTTAGAATTTTGGGTTTGTTTATAGGAAGAAAGAAGACACTAATACATTTTACTTCCAACTGTGAATGAATAGGTAGATTGCATGAGATAGCCCTCTCATTGGCTATCTTAGCCCAACTATCTCACTTCCTTGTCTGTCTGTCTGTACAGACCTCCAAGTCTCCTTGGTTGATACTGGGATTAAAGGTGTGTGTCACCATGCTTGGCTCTGTTTCCCATTATGACCTTGAACACACAGAGACCCTGCCTGAAAAGTGATCGGGATTAAGGGTGTGTGCTGCCTGACTTCTTGTTTACTTCAAATGGCTAGCCTTTCCCCCTGATTTCCAGGCAAGCAGAAGAACAAGGCATATATGCATGGGTAGACAGGAAGTCAGGTGCACTTGGAAGCTGCAGAGTTGGTGAGGTAAGGTTGGCTGGTGGCTTTCCCTATTTCCTTGATCTCTCTATATTTGGCTCCATGTTTTTTATTTAATAAGACCATTTAGAAATTTGTCTACAAGATTCTTCTAGAATTCTTCCATCAAGACAAAACTTGATCTGTAAAGTCAGAAACCCTTACTCCTGACTCAACCCTTGCTCAATCAAGGACAGTCACTGTGTGATTGTGACTAATCCACCCATTTTCATAGGGATAAATCTTTCTCACTTAACAAACTTATGAGCAGTTTTATTTCTTACACAGGTTCCGTGTTTGGGTTGGGGCAATCATCACAATTAGCCAGCAGGATTTACATGCTTTTAAAAGGGGAAAACAAGAAACACTCAGTTTGAAAGCTTTGGTCTAAATCAAAGAACAGGTACAAGATGAGGGGTCAGAACAAACCTTGCCTCCTTTCAAAGCTCTTTATGTTGGGTACCGGGTGACAGTGATAGTGGTAGACAGCTGACTACAATTGCCTGGTTCAGACTGTGCTCAGGCCACCTTCACATCACACATACATACACAATAACAAACAAACAAGCAAGCAAACACCATGAATTGCTTCAGCACTAAAGTGAGAGAAATGACCCAGGCTTCTGTCAAAGTTCTTCCCAAGCCTAGCTCTGTTAGCCAGTAATTTGGTTTATTAAGAAACAAAGGACTCTTGGTAGCATAAAGCTGCCAGGGCTTTGGTCTATAAATAGGCAGGGCTCTGTTCAAGAATGAATGTGCCATCTGCCCTGGTAATACACAGATAATAACTCTACTTATTTTTGTCAACAGACAAGAAGCCAATGTCTGAATTTCCTTCATGTAGGGAGGCTGTACATAAAAAGTCTATACAGAGAGGAGAGGGGAAAGTAGCTGTGTAGGAGCAAAGTAGAAAATCCTGACAGCTCTTGGCACAATGCTAATCCAATAGACATTTTAGGTTTCTACATTCTGCTCAGTGTAACTGGTTTTCATTGTGTCACCAATTGTGAGAGCATCCTCTGGAAATTGAATATGGTTGCCCTTCATTAGAAAGAGATGATGAAAGTGATTCCGTTCTCATTGCTCTCTTCCATGGGTTCCATATTATGCGTACTGGTACTTCAGTGCTGTTTCCATCAAAGATAGGAATCATTTTCCTCCTCTTGAGATGGGGTTGGCCTTGTGGCTTGAATAGGTCACCAGAATGCAGTGGAAGTCATGGTGTGACAATTTCCAGACTGGTGCTCACCAGGACTGTGTGTTTCTGTCCTCCATTTTGGGATATTATCACTACCTTATAAACAGACAGCTGGTTTGCCCAAGGGAAATAGAGGTGAGGTCATAGTAGACCTTCATTCAACCAGCTCACCTCTTACACATACAAGCTCACTTATCTCACCTGTGTACTTTGAGTAATACCTGTAACTAATAGTTTGGGGCCATTTGTTATGCAGCAAGACACTAACTGATACATATGAACTTAGTGAATTTTATAGTAGAAGGGACTGTCACTAAGGAGGTAAGTCACAATCTAGTTGCAAGAGAGAACTAGTCTAGAAGTACATAGCTCAGCCTTAAGCCCAATTGTGCTAATACATATTCTTAGAATTTTGGGTTTATTTACAGGAAGAAAGAAGACACGAATACATTTTACTTCCAATTGTGAATGAATAGGTAGATTGCATGAGATAATGTGTTTGCCAATGAAGTCTGCAACTAAAAGAGTGTAAAATAATTCCCAATAACAAGGCACCAGTGAATCACTTTGTGTTGATCTTTTTATCCCAAAGCTAATGAAGATGGGAAAATATTTTCATATCAGGGAAGAAGTGAAGCACCTATAGAAAAGAGACATTTAACCAATGAAGAAAACAAACTATCTCATCTTCTCTTGACCCAGAGGTCTCTTCTCCCTTTCAGTCATGAGTGTCTGATAATCCCTCTCATCATGGTTGCAGCAAATACCAGGTAATGTATGGAGGGACATAGTTCCAGCATTTCAGAATTTCATGCTAGAATCAAGAAACAAGGAAAGTTTTTTTTTTGTTTTGTTTTTTAATGGAAATAGCAAGCCAGAAACTGTGTTGTGATACAAAAGTTGAAATCATTTAATTGGGAAGCCTGAGGCACTTCTATACCTATACTACCTGTTCTATGAGTGAGTTATGGCAGGTGAGGTCTTTCATGTTGCTACCATATATATCCACTTACTGGATTATAGTTAGGAAATTAACACTATAACAACAGAAGATCTCACTAGGAATTGTGCATACAGCAGAATATAACCCAGTTAAGAAGTTGCTGTTTAGAATTATTGACTTGTGTGTGCATTTTGATAAAGAAGGAACATATAAACTTACAGAGACTGTGAGAGCATGCATAGGGCCTGCACAGTTTCAAGCCAGACCAGGTCGCAACACACCCTAAACAAAAAGCTATCTGCAACTGGCAGCCTCTTGCAAAGGAAAAATTAATTTGTTCAATGGAGTCTCATTGGTTATATTAACCACACTTAAGGGTAGGTTCCTTGCCAAGCAGTAACTGGCTAATACAAAATGAGCTTAATGGTATTTTTGTAGACATTTTGTCTCATTTTGCTTTGTTTAGGCATTTTTATTTTTATCTTTCCGGTCTTTGACTTGTATAGGTCATTAGCTTATATATTATGGTTTCTAATTTTTATGGGTTTTGGTGTATGTGTATATTGTGTTCTTTTTTTTTCAATTCTGTTTGTGTCTGTGAGAGAGAAAGAGTTTTCCCATTTGTTTTCTAAAGAGAGAGAGAAATAAAGAAAGAAAGGGTGTAAAGTGGGTAAGAAGGTAGGGAGGATATGGGAGTAGTGGGGAGGGAGAAGACACTGTGATCGTAATATATTGTATGAAGAAATTAATAAACAAAAATAAACATAAAAAAGATGGGGTTACAATGGGCAGGTTCATCTAGAGACATTACCAACTAGAGCATAGAGTTACAGGGTGGAGAGGAAGGAAAGGCTAGGGAGGAGCTCTATGTCTTGCTCATCCCAACTCACCCATTGAGAATGGCAGAAAACTCTCTCTCTTCTTAAACTGTCCATTCTCCAAAAAGTGCTCTGGGTTGAACTCATCTGGAGTGGCCCACTCTTTGGGGTCTCTGTGCAGTGCAGTTAGGTTGGTCAGGATCATGATTCCCTACAAAAGGCAGCAGAAAGTAAAGTCTTAATAAAAAAAAAAATCCCGCATAGACAGGTGATGATTCTCAAGCTCCCATGCCTGGCCTGAGCTACTTGACATTCTGAACTTTCCCACTCTCCTCAACTCATTCTCTGTCAGCTGAGATATTCCAGTCATTTGCAAAGGTAAGTAGACCATGCTTTCTTAAAGAACATACCAACTTTACTAAAAGTGATTAGTATAGATCTGAGAAGATGACCTCAAAGTATCCATGGGGAGATAATGAGCCCATGGTTTATCACAGTTAGGACCATGGCAGCAGTATGATAGGATGTCTCCTTCATCTACTCTTCTCCATTATTTTCTGTATATTATCAAAGAGATAATAGCCTATCTCACTACAGTCAAAGACCCAGGGATGTATCAGAAAGTATTCCTGTCAAGGCAGATACATGGCACAATACCCAGAATCACCAAAGTAAGCCTTCCACTCCTTTTGCTCAATCATCAGCAAAGCTGGTCCACTCTTCAAATATCTCAAGTCCATTGCCTCCATTCCAGGTCCCATTGCAACTTTAGTGCAGGCTGCCATCTTTGCTTTCTAGACTCTGTCCCACAGTTTGAAAGCCCAGCGGGCTTTGCATATGACTTAGTTACATTGCCCACGCACTCATTCAAACTTGGAAAGCAGGTTTCTCATACCCTTAAGTTCACCCTGTGTACCATCAGAGTCACTGTTCATTGATGCCCTCTGACTGGACTCCCACCATAGTTGTCTTCCTTTCTGATCTCAACCAGGCGATGCTGTTATGCTGCTTGTTTTAGATGGAGTATTCCTTTGCATTTTGACACAAAGCTAATTCTTAACTCTCCTTCAATCCTCAGCTCTAATACCTCTTCCTCCAGAAGCACTCACCGATTCCTTCAGCTGCTACTCCTCATCCCATCTTGTCAGCATCACAGAGAACCAGAATGTTTTCCTGTCAATAGTCCTTGGGGTTTATAAGCAGGAACTCCCATGACTCAAGTAATCCTACTCCAGACCCAAACTTTGTGGGTGTTTAATGAACATTCTCTTGATTAATACAGAATAATGTCTATTCCTAGTATAAGGTTCTACATGATCTCATTACATTTCCATATAGAGTCTATGAACTTGGCTGAATATATTTTGTAGAAGCTGAAGCTGTGATTGGCTGGGTAATGTGCTTGTACAGTAGGAATAAGCAAAGTCAGCATTGGAAACAGGCCTATCTGCTATCAAGGCCATGCTTCCCACATCTGTTGAACACAGAACTTTAGATTTCTCAGCATCCAGGGAATTGATGTTATAGTCTGTAGAAAGAGTTAGTATGGTTGTCTGAAGATGAATGAATGGACAGAAAAAATGCAAACAGCATTGGGAAAACTCAGGCCTCAACTTCAAGCCATGAGCTGTTCAGTGATAAAGAGAACAGAGAACACAATGATTGCTCTCTGTCTCTTCAGCAAAGGTCCTCTGCCAACATTAGACCCAGCAATATGCTGAGGTGTCCCCCTAGCAAACAAAGCCAGGTTTGGCCTAAGCACACCTGATCTGAGAATCTTCCCTTCTCAACTCTTCATAATAGATTTAATACACATAGAGGGTTTTGGCAGAAGTATACTCTTCCCATTGAAATGATTTCTTGGGTCAGGAATATATGTCACTTTTAAAGTTTAGAATCCCAAGATGATGTCAAAGATGGACTGGAAGATCTGAGGCTGAGAAAGTGGTTACCTTTGGCAGGTCAAATCCAGCCAACTTGGTGTTAACTGCCCCTTCCCTGGGAACATTAAAAGGGATGATGTTGCCTATTCTCTGCACCTCGTGGATGACAGCATTGGTATAAGGCATGGACTCTCGGTCAGCCAGGCTTGGCTGTCTTCCTTGACCAATCACTTTGTCAATCTCAGCCTGCACTTTTTCTGAAAGAAAACAAGAGATTCTATTAATTTTAAAACTTTAGTGCTTTCTTCTAAAAAAATAGAAGTTGTAGTCTGAGACCTCACCTGCTTTTATTTCACCTTAGCATTCTAGTTATAAATAAGTAAAAATTTTCTCAACCCTTTAAATACCTGTTTTAGAAAACTGTCAATTCAATAACTTTCTTTGACCTTACAACATAATCATAAATTTCCATGTATTCTGAGCTGAATATCTCAGATCACCACAGGTAAGCTCATATCAGTATCTAGTGAGACTTCTACAAATAAGCACCATTCACTGAATGGGTTACAAATCACACAAATGTATTCCCCATAGTTCTAGAGCCTGGAACTTCTGAGATCAAGGCACTAGCAGTTTTCTTGCCTGGTAGACAACAACTTTCTGTCTCTTAAATGCCAAACCTTGGCTGTGTCCTCATGCCATAAGGAGAAATGAATCTCTTTGGTAGGCACTAATTCTTTTCACAAGGTCCAATCATCTTCTGTACAATCACACTGATAGAGTTGAATGTGAGGTTGGCAAATAGGACACAAAGGCTCACACTGAAGAACATCTGCAAACTATTTCTTAAGGAGATATATCAGCATGAGCTATAGTCATCAGTGTGTTGTGGGATAACATTGATGGTGAAGATGCTTACATTCTTTGAACTTCAGTTCTCCCATTTGGTTAGTGAGGATAAGTCTGCCTTATCCTAAGGATATTTTGAGATTTACACGAACTGTTATAATGATAATTGATTCTGCAAGCTGTCTGCCAATATGGGTCCTCTTTTTCAAGAGTAATATAAGTTGAACTAATTTTATCTGATTGGCTAGCTGCACATTTCACTTAAAATGAATTTGGAACTCCAAGCCCTTTACTACTACTCTCTCTATAAAAATTAATTTCACATAAAATTTATATAATATAAATTTTATCACTATTACCATGGTGACTTTTGAGGCAGGGTTCTCCCTGTGTGGCCAGGATCACCTTAAAATTTCAACACAACTGTCTCAGATCTGTCAAGTATTGAGATTGAGGGTGTGGGCTAGCAATCATAGCTCCTTTTTCCATTTTTGCATAAATAATTCAATAACCTTTTATATGTTCGTACTGTTGTACATGTTACTGTTGGAAATTCACTGTACAAAAAAGTCAATGTCCATGTTACAAATACTGATTTCCCCCTCTCTGCATTCTCCCTTCTGTGTGGACAATTCGGCTATTATTTCGTTAGATATTACAGGATTTATAATTTTGTGATCATCTTCTTTAATTTAGCACAGTGTCCTGAATTTGTGCACCATCAGAATTCCTTTCCTGGAGCTGGAAAACGGCTCAGTGGTTAAGATCACTTGTTGCTCCTGCAGATCTCAGCTTGGTTCCTAGCACACACGTGGTGGCTCACAACCTTTTATAACTCCAGTTCCAGGGGATCTGAAGCTTTCTTCTGACCTTTGTAGATATCAGACAAGCACGTAGTACATCTACATACAGGTAAAGCACACACATACAGGCAAGAAACTCATACACATAAAATTAAATAAATCTTTAAAAAAATTAAAACAAATTTCTTACCTCTGACTAAATTTTCTTTAGATCTCAGGTATATTCCACACTTTGTTTATTCATGTCCTATGGATACTCTGGTTTTTACCATCCCTTGACTACTGTGTATGTTGTGAAATGAACATGGTTGTAATTGTATTATTTAAATCTCCTGACATTTTGGGGTCCCATTTTCAGGAGTCAAATGTGTATCCTAAGTGAGATGATTCTAAAAAAAATTTTTTTTAAATGTAGTCTTGGGACAGCAAGATGGCTGACAGAAGTGCGTGCTGAGCTGAGATAAAACTGTAGGCTCGATACGGTGAGGGAGACAACTGAGTCCTGAATGTTGTCCTATGACCTCCACACTTGTACCATGGCACTCTCCTGCACCTCCTAAAATGTAACAAAACATTTAAATATAATCTTCATGAAGAAATGCATTTTAAATGGTGACTCAAGAAGCATACATGTAAAGATAGATACATTATTAAATAAATATTTCACATTAATAAAGAAAGAAAGTTTACCCAAGGAGAGAGAGCTCAGTTGATAAAAATCTTGCTTGCAAGCATGAGGACCTAAGTTTGGTCCCTAGACTCCATGTAAAAAAGTCAGGCATGATGGCAAAGGCTTGTAGTTGCCGTGTGCTGGAGATGCAGAGACAAGGCGACCCCTGGAGCTCAGTGGCTACTTTTAGAATTCCAGGCCAATGGGAGAACTTATCTCAGAAAAGAAAAAGTGAACTGTGCTTGAGGAAGGAAGGCTGAAGTTTCTCTGTGGCCTAAATATGCGTGTACATATATACACATACATATATTCACACACGGTCACTCATACAAAGATAAAATAAAGGTTATGGACAAATCTGACTTCACCACATTGGTAGAACTCTCTCCAGTTTTCATCCTAGAGCAAAAAAAAATGTACTAAATTGACTTTATAATCCATGAATAAACTGTTAGCCATACTTTGAAAAAAAAAAAAAAAGGTTGCAGGATATGGAAAATGGTCCCAACCACTACCTACTAAACTCTTCTAGGATGTGCAGGAAGAGAAATTATGAGACAGACAATTCTTTGTTATGGCCAACAGGCAGTGGGGAGAAATGAAAACAATGTACAAAGCTCAGTCATTGACATAGGAGCATTGTTCATCTTTGGAGGAAAAAAAAATGACAGCAATTCCCTAGTCAGTAAATTCTTAGAGAAATTTTAAACACTTTAGAGATGTGATACCTTAGAAGATTCTTCTAGATGTAGAAGAAATTGGAACAGTACTTTCTTGGTAGAGGGAAGAATTGATGTCATGACTTAGAGACAAGAATAAAGACAGTGAGAGGCAGGCGGATCTCTGGGAGTTCGAGGCCAGCGTGGTCTACAGAGTGAGATCCAGGACAAGCACCAAAACTATACAGAGAAACCCTGTCTCGAAAAACCAAAAAAAAAGAATAAAGACAATGACAAGATGACACGTAACACAGGAAAGCTACCATGCAGGATAGGTAGGAGTTGAGGATGGGCAGAGAGGTGCATATCATGTGACTTCAGAAACCAGACTAAGTCATTTGCACAGTATTCAGGGAAATAGGAATGTATTGCTAAAAAGGAAGGAGGACACCTATGGATGCTCCTAGAGTAATGCTACTCTTTCCTGGGATTGACTACAATGTCCCTTGACTTCTCTGTTTTGTTCTAGACTTTATGCTTTTTGAGTACTTAGATGCTATACGATTGGTACTCTTGTGCCCATCATAATCCTGGTAAAACATACAGAGGATGTGCCCCATCACAAATGCACATCACCTCACAGTCATTCTATCTCTTTCCATCCCACCATACCATCTTCTGGTCCCATCTGAGCCACAGATTCCATAAACACCATTTCACTTTGTCCAGGTATATTCACTACATGCTCACCTTGGACTTCTGGGTAAAGGGCCATACAGAGCAGAGCCCAGCGCAGTGTCGTGGACGTTGTCTCTGTTCCAGCAAAGAAGAGGTCCAGAGTGCTGCAGATGAGGTTTTCTTCATTGAAACTTGTAGTTTTGTCTGGGTACTAGAAAAGACAGTGCATGCTTGTTTATTCAGAGGGTCTGAGTCAAGACCCTAGGGTATGTATTTGGAAAGGTTCATATATAGTAATAATCCTTTTGACCTCATCAGGAAGCATTTTCTTGTCCTAAGTACTGCATGCTGACCAAAACCTTATGGTACTTGGGTGGATGAAAATCTCAACTATTTTCTTCTGATTTTATTTTTGGAAACTTTTTGTTCAGTGATAAGAAATGGGATAAAAATCATCTTTAGCTTCTAGTATCAGCCAAATCACTAAGTCACTACTTGGCCCAGGGCACTCACTTAACGTTTCTTTTCTTCAGTTTTATAAAATGAGAATAAGAAATACATCTTAACATGTCATTATTGATCATATGAGATACCACAGGCACACAGTTAATATTCAACAAATGCTTTTGTTGATACCAGAAAGAATCAAATGATTCTCAATGGTCTCAGATTTTCTGATCTCACCGTTCATCTTTCCTAGTCAAGACTTTCTGATTCCATCAATTAGTTTTTTATGACGCATCATTTTTACCAGTTTTCTCTGGAAGAATAAATTTATTATGATTTATTTTAATACTGATGGCCTAACACCTATAGATGACAAATAATTATTCACTGCTTCCTCTGAAGGAAAAAAAAAACAGCGTTGCTTTTATCAATATTATTTAAGGAAAACAAAATAAGAGAAAATGAAAAATTACAATTCTTCCCCTACTCAGAGGAGGAACCCATAATCCAATATATCCAAGTATGGCATCAATCCAGTGATGTGTACCAGTAAACCCAGTGACATCAAGGCTGTATATTTTGTGATATGGTTTGGATCTGAAATGAAATTTCAGAATTACTACAGGCTCACTTTCTCAATTCTTGGTTTCTAGTTGTCTGAAGTATCTTTGGAGATTCTATAATATTGGGGGAAGGGGAAGGACCTAGCTCGAGGAAGTGACTACTAGAGCAGCATTCTTAAGGTTATATTAGGGCCCTGCATCTTGCCTTGGTTTCTGATTCCTCATGCACCATTATGTGAACAACTTCACCATGGGTTTTTGCCACCATGGTCTTAGCTACTCTGTCATTCCTTCTCTGTGGTGAGGATAGACCCAACTCTCTAAAACTGTGAGTGAAAATGAATCTCTCTCGTGGGTTTTTTTTTTTTTTTTTTGTCAGATACCATAACAGTGATACAAAAGTAACAAACAGATCCAACTGGCTGCTGTCTAGCCCCTTGTACATTATTGGATGGCTTTTATGACACGTCAGAAGGCCTCATCTAAATGTTAAACTCTTGCATTCAGCTGCACATTGCTTATATATTGCAGTGATGGATGAGATGGAGTCAGTAACTGGCCCGAGACCAACTTATAACAAAACTGGACTCTGAAGTTTAATTGCTACTTTCATTTATGGTACTGCTCATTCACATATGGGTAAAAGCTAAGAGAGAAAAACAAAAAGATAGACTATGAACTCTATTTCTAATGACCCTAACGATCCTGAATTAATGCTATTCTATACCTAATAAGTACTATACCCTTTTCATTTAATTTTCCTGTAGGGTATTAAGTAATGATCCACAGAGATGTCCATCTATTCATCCCTGTGCATATTGCTTGATACTTCATAATAAACCTTGTATATGTGATTCATTTCCAAAAGGAAGGTTATACAGTTATTCTTACAGGAGGGAGATCAAAGTTCAGAATCAAAGAGATGAGATATAAAGATGGAAATAGTGATCAGGGAGAAATAGAAGTTACAGTCTTGGCATTGAAGATGAAGGAAGGAGACATGGAGAAAGGTATTTGTGCCCAGCAGAATCTGGAAGAGGTAAAGTAACGAGTTCTCACAATTTCCACATGAAGCTTGCCTGGCAAACAGGCATACTGGGAGCATGCAGTGCTAGGCGGGAACACATCTGTGCTGTGTCAAACCAATAAGCTCAAGCAAACATGCTGCAGGATCAACTGGAAACACAGCAGGTATCTTCCCCACCTTTGTCATTTCCTTGAGGAAAGCATCAATGAAGTCTCTCGGTTCATCAGGGTCCCAGTCTTTCCGGTGATTGTCAACTATATCAGAAACAAACAATTTCAGTTTTTCCCAGTTTCTGAAAACTGTTTGGTGTGATCCAGGAAGATAATGAAGTATCCTTGGAAAGATATTGTAGAGCTGATTGGAAAAAAAAAAAACCAAGATAGTCATGGAGACACCCTGGTGCCACATTTCAAAACAGTCTTGTCTTTCCCTTTCTTGTCTTTCTTACAGTGGGATAGTGAAGCCATCTTGACCCTGTTTCACTCTTACTCCATACCCCTACCCTCCACAGGCATTTCAAGTTTGTAAGGACTTCAACACTCTAAACTGAATTGAAGAAGAAGCTCTAATTACAAGAGGGATGACTAAAAGAGAATGTATCAACCAATTAATTGTATATGATCTTATTAAACTAGGAACAAACTAAAACACATGAGGATAGCAAGGTAGAAAACAACCCAGAACTGGTGTGCTAAAGATCTTGCATTACTTTAGGGAGGATAAAAACAGTTGTCCTACACCACAAGACAACCTACAGACTCAACTAACCTGGCCTCACAGGGGCTCACAGGGGCTCACAGGGGCTCACAGAGACTGAACCGACAACCAGAGAGCTTGCATGGGACTGACCTAAGCCCTCTGCACATGATAGAGTTGTGTAGCTTGGTCTTCTAGTGGGACTCCTAACAGTGGGGACAGGGGCTGTCTCTGACTCTGTTAACTGCTTTGGGGACCCTTCCCTCCTACTAGGTTGCCTCATCCAGCCTTAATAGGAGAGGAGGTGCCTAGTCTTACTACAACTTAATATGCCATGGGTGGCTGATATCCATGGGAGGTCTGGCCTTTTCTGAAGAGAAAGGAGAAGTGGATGTGGGGAAACGGGGGTAGCTGAGGTTGCAAGGAGGGGCTGGAGGAAAGGAGGGAGGGGAAGGAGACTGTGATCCGGTTGGAAAAAAAATAAATAAATTAGTTCAATAAAAAATATTTGTCTTAGATGCTGGCTGTTCTAAGTATCAACTTTATCTGGATTTCTTAATTTTATGTATGTTTTGCCTGAATGTATGCATATACATCATTTGCATGTCTGGTGCCTGCAGAAGCCAGAAGATGGTATTGGATATCCTAAAAGTAGAGTTATAGACGGTTGTGAGCCACCATCTAGATGCTGGAAACTGAACTCCATTCCTATGCAAGAGCAACTAATATTCATAACTGCTGGGCAATCTCTCCAGCCCCGACAACTATCTGATTTTAATGTAAAGACTAAAGTAATAGAAAAGAGTATAAGTCTTCTCAATTAATACTTGATGAGGTTAAATGAGTACATTTAATAATAACTTAAAACAGGAGAGAACTCAGATAATTATAAGCTACCAAATAATCACAAATTAGTACTCATAATTTAATAATTTAAGAATATCTATTTTATTTCTAATTATGGGTATGAGCTCCTGAGTCCACTTGCCTCACGAGGCCAGAGGCATTGGGTCCTCTGGAGTCATAGGCATTGTGGCCACCCAACCTGAGTGCTTGGAACCAAATTTGGATTTCTGCAAAAACAGTCTGTGTTTCTAACTGCCAATCCATCTCTCCAGTCCCCTCATATCTTAACACTCCTAATAAAAGGGAATAAGTGTTCTAATAAAAAGACAATGATTAGCAAGTTTGGTACAACATTTATAGGTAATTGATGTTGGTTTAGCAGTGGCTCTCAACCTTCCTAACGGTGAAACCCTTTATCACAGTTTCTCATCATGTGGTGACCCCATCATAGGGTCACGACCCACAAGTTGAGGACCACTGGTTTACAGGGAATCCTCTAAAATGGAGGTGTATGGAGAGGTGAAAAATGAAACACAGAGAGTGATTTTGCAGATGAAGACTGCGGGAAAGCAGAGCAGCTCATGTGATGAAATAGTCTTGAAGGAGGAAAAGAGTAACAGACATAAAGAACACTCCAAACTAGGAACAGAGAACATTGAAATTTATGTGTATCCAAGTATACTGTGAGAAAATACAAAATCAGAGTTCCAGGTAATATGGTGTACTACAACTAGCTTCTGAGAGCCAGTGACAAAGACAGACAAGAAAAGCAGACTCTATCCCGGGGAGAATAGAGGAAAAGCTTCTGGAACCCATGAAGGGAGGGAAAGGTTCCAGGAAAAGATGAAGAGCAAGCAGGACACACCTGGATCAGGGAGTTTCCCTTTAAGCAGAGGAGCTCAGAAGTCTCTTCTAAAGGGTCAGCCATTAGAAAATCGGCAGCCTTACTCACAGAACACAGAACAGCTCACAGTCCCCACAGGCACAGCTTTTGGTTATACTGATTCTTTTTGTCAATGGGTCCGTGGACACATGACCAGTTTGTCACGTTATTTGATTTGAAGGGGAGCAGCTGAGTGCCAATTTGAGAGACAATCAATTATTAAACCTGAGATGCACAAAGGGCTGAGATCATGAAACATTCACGAGTCTGAGAATCCCAAGGTGGTCTCTCACTATAACCTCTGGGTGAGAGATGGTCCAGAAAGATAGTTGTGGACAAGAGGACCTAACACAAACAGGCTAAAGTATGGCAGACAGTAAGAGGCTGGATCAGGCTGGGAAGTGCATAGATGGATTCCCCCACCCTCAGTGGGCTAGAACAGAGCTCATCAGCTGGCAATAACCCTGGAGTTTGACAGCTGTGAGTCTCAACACATGCTCCAGTTTTCTTTCACTGTTGTTGAGGAAAAGAACTCCAGAGTTTTAGGAATACACAGCATACCCATGGTGCATTCTTTCATCGGGTAGTTTGGAGCCCTGAAAGTACAAAGGCAGCTCCCCAGTGTGTACTGATCTTAGTGCTATGGTTGCTTCCCCAACTCCCAATAGACCTGGGAGACATCCATAGCTAAAAGAGACACACGGGCTAGGATCTGAGGAATCATGGAAGGGTGAAAGGTTATGCCCACTCCACGGAATGCAAGCTCAGTGTGTCCAGCAGAGGCTCCTAACATGTCAATAAGAAAAATGGCAGCTATGCTATGGAGAAAATTCTGGTAGATATCAGACTCAGCAATAGCACAAAACAAAAGACCAACAAAAGCCTATGAGTTCACTTGCCATTTTCCAAGTATTTTTTAAATTACAGTCTTTAATTTTTGAAGACCTGCAAAGCTGATTCAACATTTTTTCTTTTTCCATGTGAGTCATTATTTTTCTACACATTCAGCAGAATTTTTTTGCTGTATTTTTACTTAAAAAATTTAAAATAAAATAATTTTACATTTATTTATGTACTTATTTATTTATTTTGTGTGTGTGTACACCTCTGCTCGTGTGTCATGGTACACGTGTGGAGGTCAGAGGACAACCTGAGGAACATGGCTCTGCTCTTCCACCCTGTGAATCCCCAGGATCAAACACACATTGTCAGACTTTGCAGCAAGAACCCTCATGTGCTGAGCCATTTTCCTCAACACTCCTGTTACTCTCTTTCCTGCATTCATCTAGTTATGTTCATGCCTCTCGTTTTTAGCAATAGACTTTCTTTTCTTTAGTTTATTTATTTATTTGCATTCTATTCTCTCCTTTATATTCATATCTTGAATTTGTCTTATTGGCTTTTAAAAAACAATACACATTAAACTTTTTATTCCTCTTCTTACATTGACTCTTGAACTTTTTTTAAACTAATGTTAAATCTATTTTTGTCCCTCCCCTATTTTAATTTTTTCTTGTGTATAATATTCTTTTCCTCCCTGGTTCTCCCTTAAATTATTTTACCTTATTTTTGTGTTCCCCTTCCCTGTCACCTTTAGGTATCTCATTCATTTATTACTTTAACATTACATTAAATAATTTTGAAAATTTGTAGCACATTTAGTAGTGTTGACATTGTTTCAGTTCTATAGCTACTCATGATATATTAAGGAGCTACAGTTGAATTTATGTGTTTTTATATTTTTCAAGATATGAAGTTGTTGCTGCTACAACAGTTTGTTTTCTTCTCACAGAGAGGTATTATGAATTAAAAAGTTCCAGAAATCATACCCAAACCAACAGATGCAAAAACTGCAACATAGAAATACAAGAAACTGGCTGAAGAGATGGCTCAGAGGTTAAGAACTCAGAGGTTAAGACATGATTTCTAGGAAACATTGGTGTACCTGTGCTTCCAAAGGACCGGAGTTTGACTCCCAGTACCTACATAGCAGCTGCCGCATGCATGTGGTGCCCTTACATACAAGGAGGCAAAATAATCATACCCATAAACTAAAGTTAATAGACAAATGGGAAAAAAAAAAGAAATACAAGAAACATGGAAAATCAAGGCAACAAGACTCCTGCATTTACAGGTCAGGAAATTAAAAGGGAGATCTGGAGAGGCAAGGAAAAGGAGAGTGGAAGAGAACTTAAGGGGAGGTGAAAATAGAATCCACGTAAAGGATACCATTAGTACAAATGATAGGAAAGCAGAGCTAAGAATAATTGGGGAGAATGGGAACTAGCTGGATTGGGGAAAGGAAGCAATTAAAAAAATTACAGTGGTACATGTATAAAGATATTGTGATGATACCCTTTGCTATCTAAATTAATCTAAAAGAAAACCACTTTTAAAACTATAAAGTTTATAGACCTGCAATGGACAGAGATAAGCCTATGGTTGTAGAAGGGAAGTTTAGCACATTAGATGCTCTAACCAGCACAGTTATAACAGAGATGCCTGTCAGTTGCTCTGTAACTCCAGGTCAGAGGCAGTAGTGGGACAATTATATAAGTGAAGTGTGACTGGTTGTGTGCTGACACTTTTTGGACCTGATTCATACATGCACAATAGATCTTAATTATGTTTCCTACTGTTACATGATCTTGCAGTTTGCAAAATTAAAGTGCCCTTTTTAACTGAAGCAATTAAAACATTTTAATAATGACATGTAATTGATGCCAGGAAAATGGTACAACAAGAACACATCATTTAAATAAGTACAGATGTATACACGACCTCACACATGTCTATACCAAGGTAGCCACATGACTTCTAGGAAACATAGGTGAATAATCTCAGGAATAAATTTTCCTTTAAAACTGTCTTCCTAGCCAGGCAGTGGTGGCACATGCCTTTAACTCCAGCACTCAGGAGGCAGAGCCAGGCAGATCTCTGTGAGTACGAGGCCAGCCTGGTCTACAGAGTGAGATATGGACAGGCACCAAAACTACACAGAGAAACCCTGTCTCTTAAAAACAAAACACAAAGAAACAAGCAAAAAAACTGTCTTTCACATCTAGGAATATGGCTAAGACACCAGTAAGCTGTGGAAAATATTTGGAAGACTCTATGGATTGAAGGAACAAAAATTTGGACATAGGCTGCCCAAGCTGGGGGTGAAGTTTGAACACCAAACTGTATGTCTGCTTATGAATCACAAGATTCACAGTACCAAGTGTTGATTGCAACGTAAAAATAGGACTCAATTTTGAACTTTGAGTTATGTTTTATGTGCAGATGCAAATTCTAGATAAATGAGCTGAATGGGTTCACATGAACACTTGTACCAGAATATCCACTGCAACGTTATTGACATCACAAGTTTGGAAACAACTCAAAAATCCAAACATGGAGAAAGAATTACTAACAGATAGTCACACCCTAGTCTCAGCTTAACAAAGAGCAGCACAGACAGAAGAACATCAAATAAGCTGAGCTGGTGAGTCACCGCCACCAGCATGGGCATCCAGCAAATGTTGGTACTTCATTTAAGTGTTAGAAATGTGGTTATTCTCATGCAAGAGTTTTGCGTATTATCAACAACACTAAAATCAATAGATAGACTTGAATACATCTGTGTTAAACTCAACTCTAAGATACTATATTTTAACTTCAAAAGTCCTAAAATACAAAAATGAGGAGCCTGTTCTAATTAGTCCCATTTTAATACCCTTCCCAAGATATGAGAAGGTCGAGTGCTTACCTGGCACATCATTGATGACTCCAAACATATGGCCTCATCCAGTAGCCTCAACATTTCCTGGAACTGACTGTCCTGGTACTCAAATCTCTCCCCAAAGGTGACAGAGCAAATTATATTGGAAACTGCATTATTGATATTGAAGTGAGGGTCAAAAGGCTGTCCTGGAGGTGGGGAAAGAGCTGAGTTGTTTAAAGATATTTCTATTTCTATTGTCTATAAACAAATAACTACAAATGATAAAAAACAAAACAAAACAATCATCCAGCTGCCCCTCCCCCTATATAAATATTGGAGAATGCAAAGTAATGGCATCTGGCCACAGCACACACATGGGCTGACATGATCTAAGGTTTCTGTCAATGGCTGTAAAGTCAGATTGATGCTCAGGATTTAATTTTTTTAAAAAAAATGTTTAATAACCCATTTTGTTCATTAGGTTACAGCCCTCTAGGGCAGAGTCATAGATATAAGTTCACTGCTCAGACTTCAGTACCTAGGCTTGAGCAAGCCCAGGACAGACATTTAGTAAGAATATGTTGTACAAGGCCAAAACCCACAGCACCTGCCCTGTGAAATGCCCACCTCTCTCCTCTCTTATGGCCTCCACAAGGTGTCGGGATTCCTCCTGGATGCGCTGTTCTAAGCTCTTCTTTCCCAATCCAAAGTTCCTCAGTGTCATCAGGGCGAATCTTCTTTGTTCCTTCCATATCTGGCCACTGGAGAAGATCAACCCTGGAAAGAAGAGATTCAGCATTATAGTATTGTGATTCTGATCTAAAATTACCTGACAAATGGTATGTATGGTACGTGTACCATGGAAAGGAGACAGGCCAGTAAGGCACTTGGCAGCTGTCTAGAATGACAATCCCAAAGCAAGGGAATTAAGATGTACTGGTTACTTAAAACATCAAACAACTTAGTAAACCTTATGTTTTACATTATTTAGCACTTTCAGAAATTCCATACGCTTATTAACAATTATCCCCGGGCCCATTGCACCTGATGCAAAAACTGAAACACTGGGATAAAGTTTACTTTACAAAGAAATGTAGTTGGTAGAGAGCAGCTGTGTATTTAAGTTTCAGTCTTTCCAGTTCCAAAGTTCATCAATCACACAAATCGCACAAATTCATGTTAAGCATATAACAGGAATGCACTCATGGATAAGATAAAACATGCTCTTTTAACGAGGTAAGAAAGTTTTATAGAAGAGGTTCTAGACAAGATACACAGTAAAGAATGAATAAATGACTCAAGAAGGTAGAAAGAATGAGTATGGCACACAGAGAGCCTAGAAGTATGGGGGAAGAATATTCTAGTGTACTCAGCACCCATCAATATCAAGGCATATACAATGAATGCTTCTGTCAATTAGGACACTTTCAGAGAAATCCTCAAGTCCTTTTCATATAAGTCTTTGCCTCCTAATTGTTACTTTTGAAATGATAATAATAAGTATTCAAACCAGACTGTTATAGTATTGTCCAGAAGGCTAAAGACAACTGGGTGATGTCATTTAATAATGGAGTACAAGGAGTCATAATCAAGAAAAGCAGTATCAAGGGGATGCTGACTCACATCTATTTTCCTAGGGCAGAGGGTTGGAATGGGAAAATAGAAGTGAGAGCATAGTATCTCTGCCTGGACATTCCATCAGAGCATCAAGGTTTAGTGTACAGGACATGTGGTTTCTCCCACGTCTAGAAGAAAGACTTGGTAAGTCCTCCACTGGGTGCTTCCATTCAGGGATGTGGTATCCTGCTTCCTTGAAAGATGGCAATTCATGATGGGGTTGGTTTATGGGAGTGTTGGCAAGTTATAGACAGGCACCTTTAACATACCATAAGAATTACAATGCACAGCATATATTGCTCAAGGAACTTACCATTATTTTTAAAGAGATGTTTTCGGAGACAAGTGACAGGACGATTCAGAAAATTTGGCTCCAATTGAGTAAAGACTTCTTTGATTAAGGGCATGCCAGTTACAACCACTGAGGGTATATTAGCAAACTCCCAGCTTAAAATATTCCCATATTTCTTCACAAACTGAAAAATATTTCAGTAGTTACAGTTGAGTGAGCCCATGTTTGTGTGTCCAGAGATGACAGGCATGTGTATAGCCAATGGAACTCATGTTGAGATGTCTACAAAAACTGTTAGTGCAGGCAATGATCTTCCTCTGTGTAAATGTTTGGAAATTTTTTCTCTTCTTACATATTAAGTTCAATTTCAATACACACTAAGAATAGAAATTTCCCTTTACAAAATTCCTAGGGAATTCAGCAAATATGAATTAGGTATGCAACTGCCCTATTTCCCTAGAGGAAGGCATGAGGGTATGTGTAGCAACAAATAAGCAAAGTCCTGAAAGCATCCTGAATTTTAATGAAGTCAGAGAATAGAAGAAAAAGGCCAAGGAAGGTCTGTCCATGTTTGGTGTAGTTTTAAAAATATCCATATTTACCCAGAGACTAATTACTTCAACATCTGCTATATACAGAAGTTTCCTGCATGACGAATGCAACTAACACTGAGTGAAGTCTGTGTATTTGTGGGGGGGGGGGAGGCATATTGGTGCGATGAGAATGTTTCTGATTTTTTTCTTCTCCTGTCTACTTTAAGAATTTCTTCAAAAAATTTTACTCATGTGTTCAGTCAATATTAATTGAATGAGCATCAGTGTGTCCCTAGACTAGGTTATGAAATCTTAAGTGTTTTAAAGAAATCAACATTTCTAAACTGAAGTATCCTGGAGGCCAGTGGAGGCAGTGTACTATGTTCCTAACCTGCCAAAGGCTCCAAATGTGTCTTTAAAGTCTACTATAGCAAGCATGAATGATTAATAAATTAAAATATCTATTTAGCCAGAGGAGAGTGTGCCCTCCCCATACCCTGTTAGATATGGACAGTGCAATGAAGGGTGGAAACTGGGAGTGGAGATTTCCCAAGATCTCTGGAGTGATGTAAGCATGCAGGTTCTGTGGTTAACTGTGCTCTTGGGGAAGTTGCTCCATCTTTTGAAACTTAGAATCTTAGTATGAAAGGTAAAAAAATATCCCTCCCTCCATTGGGTTCTATAAAGAAGAATGATAGTAGAAATGTGAAAGTCACTTCATTTTTTTTCTTTCTAGGCACTCAGCCACCCTCTGCATCTCTGAGAAATTAGTCAGCTGTTTATATGCAAAGCATGTGAGACACCAAAATCATGATGATGAGGATGAAGGTGCAAGGTGAGTCCCTGGTCATAGTAGTGCTCACTGAGTAAAGGAATGAGATTGCTCATGCTTTATTTCATCAACTGTGAATCTCCTCACCATAATGAGCATTTCATATCTTCCCAATAAGGCAGCAAACAAATTGTATGAGAAGCAGTGGAGCCAAGAAGACAAAGCTGTTGCTTGGTGGAGGGAATCTCTGGACATTACATAATGTTTGAGGAAGACAAAATGACTTTGAGATATCCAAATGACCTTGGAGTTTAGCTAGAGTTACAGAATGGGAAGCAGGCCTGAGTGTGAGGAGTGGAGCATCTGGGTGAAGAGGGAAACAGAGAGAAGGGAAGGGAATGTCCATGATGGTGTAGAATGTGCAAGCTTGTGCAAACAGAGTTGAGTGAGAGTGTGTAAGCAGTATCAAAGTTTCTGCCTGCTGTGTGATCAAGAGTTAGCCCTTTGTCCTTCTGAGTCACATCCAGCTTCAACAGAGGGATCCAACAGAAGGGCTGCGTTCTCCTTTGCCACATTCCATGGCCTCCTCTGAAGGAATGGAGAAAGAAAGTGATTGAGGTCAGAAAAGAAACTGAACTTAAAAGATCAGAAAAAAGGCAGCAATGGAGGGTGAGTAAGAGGCAAAGACAACAGACTCCTTTGCCTTTGAGTTCTAGCAGCACTGGACACTGAAGTGTCTGGTGTGGGTCTCAGTGTGTGGGGACAACACCTGAGCAGTGTGTCCCAGAAGGGAGAAGGCTCCTTCCTGTTTGTAGCTGCTTCACTTCACATGGAAATGGTGTTAGCAAAGTCTCAGGAGCTGCATGGGAGTGTTGAACAACACAGAGCAGTGGCTGGAAGACAATAAAATAGGTGTAAAGAGAGAGAAGATGGATGAAAAGGTATCTACTCGGAAAGTGTCCAAGGAACACACGGGGAAGGGGAAATGGAAAAAAGAGGTGGGAAAAAAAGTAGAAAAATTATGGGCTTAAACCCTTAAATAGCGATAAATAATCCGGCATGGACAATCTTCACATGTAATGGAAAGTGACAGGGATAATCAAACATGGCCAGAGTATCTGACTATCTAAGCAAAGAAAATGACTGTGGATAAAGAGGCACATTACATGGTAAGATGGCCATTCACCAGAAAGAGCTGCCAGTCTTACATGTGTCCTATGTACCCATAATAGTCTTTCCAATACAAGGGGAGAGCTTCCAGACTGAATGGAAAAACAGACAGACAGACTCCCAGTGGAGCTGGAGATTTCAGTGCATCTTTCTCTGGAGTTGATAAAATCAGTAGGTGAGCAGTCTGCAAGGATGTAGAAGGACCAAATTAGGCTCAATAGAAAAAATTAAGAGAACTGATATTTATACAGGTCAAAAGGAGATCATATATTAAAAAAAAAACAACTGGACTGGTACTCTAAACAACAACTGTGGCGCCCCATTTCTTAAACTAGCATGGCATATTTATGAAGGTAAATTATTATGCCATCCAATCCACCTTGACATACTTAAAAAAAACTAAAATAAAACACAGTATGTTCTCTGGCTATAAAATCACACTGGAAATCTTACATCGGCAGATAATAAAATCTCCAGCTCTTTGGAATCTGAATATCTTATCTCTGGGTTAAAGGCTGCCAGCTTCAGTCTACAACCACGCCCTCCAGTTCCAGGTGTCAGGATCCGGTCCCAGGACACAGCCAGGCACCTTCCCCCCTTCCTACCTTCTGTACGGCTATGTGGAGTTGCTTTAGGTCCAAATAGAGCAAGCAGCCCACAAAGGGCAGGCGCATTGGCCCCGGCGGGTAGTTCTTGGGGCGCCGGTTTTTGAAGTAGTCAGCCAGGAACAGAAAGGCGACAGCAGCCAGCAGCAGAGTCCGGAGATGGAGCGCAGCCCAGATGGCGGCCACCAGGGAGCCCGCGGCGGCGAGCATGGCCAGGGTTGGAGCTGGCTCTCCAGAGAAATGAGGGTCTAATCTGGGACAGATCTCCAGGGTCACCGCCTGTGGTTACCAGAATAGGCCAGCCCCTTGGCTATGCCCTCCCAGTCCCCCAAAGGACCCCGCCCATCTCTCCCCCTGCCGGCTCCTCACCCAGCTGTGCTCACTGCTGTGTCTCTGGCCTAGTGGCAACCTCCTCTGAAACCTGCTTCTCAGCTCCCTAAGCCAAGCCTGAGCCGAGGTTTGTGCCCAGTGCCCTTGCACTTTTCTGAGTTTTCTCAGGGATCCAAACTCGCTGGCTCCACCTCGCCGCTCTCGGTCACGCCCCTTCTCCAAGTTCCTTTTCAGGTCAAGAGGCTTTGGAGCCATCCTGTGGAGAAGCTGTGGTGGATTTCAAGAAGAGGCACTTGGGCGTGTATGGACTGGCTAAGAGCCTCGCTCATTCGGGAAGTCCTCCCAAGAATCTGGGTTTGTGATTTGCATGAATCCCAGAGGACATCGTGGGGGGTCTGAACTCCTGTTTTCTAAACAAACTTTCACCAGTGACTGCAACCTTCCTGGGAAATAAGAAAGATAGCAGCACTCACCTCACTTTGACAGGGGTATGCTCGCTGAATAAAAGAATCCACGGATTCTTAGTAAACATTGAAGGAGCATCCTGGTCTTGATTCTTTTTTAATTGCTTGTTTTGTTTTCATGTAGTGTTAGGGATTGAAATCTGCCCTTGAGCATGCTAGGCAACCTTTCCATTGCTTCATCCGTTTGTTTTCTTTCTCCCTCCTTATTTACTTTTGAAGTTAGTACATAAATTAATGGATTTGCTTTAGCACTTTTATGTGTATAGTTTCACATATGTGTGTGTGTATGTGTGTGTGTGTTTCCCCCCTCTCTCATACAGCTTCCCTACACTACTGTTGTAGGTCCTGAGCTTCGCAGATTATCCCCCTTCTGCATTTTGGCTACATGTTTTTCATTACCCTTTCCCCAAGAAAGATCTGTTCCTTCCCTCTCATGGCCCCGCCTCCTTCTACTCATACACAGTTTAATCTAGGTTAGGCCTGCAGAAAACAAGCTGTGTTTGTCTTTCTGCATCTGGTTTGTTTCACTTTACATAATGATCTCCAGCTGGTTTTCTTCCAGCCCTTCCAGGGAAAATCTCTGAGCACATTGGGTCTCCAGCATGCAACTTTTCACCCTGTTCCAAATATGTGAGATATTCAAACTGTGTAGCAAACTAGACATACATAGGCACTAAACATGTAGACATGCATCCTAATTACAAATTTTTTGTTGAAAAGAAAAACGATAATTCAAGTTCCTAACTTTCCAAGATCCAAGAAAAAGGGAGACAGATGAATAGGAACAGAGACTTAGTAAAGCTTAACTTGTATTCTTCCAACCTGTCTTGGTTTTTTTCTTTTTATTAAAAATAGATTCTTTTTTCATACAATATATCCTGATTATAGCTTCTTCCTCTACTTCTCCCAGTTACTCTCCATATCCCTTCCCCTCTGGGTCCACTCTTTTTCTGTCTCTCATTAGAAAAGAACAGGCTTGTAAGAGATAATAGCCAAACATGACAAAATAAAATAGAATAAGATAAAAATTATCATATGAAAGTTGAACACAGTAACCCTACAGGAGGAAGAGAGCTATTCATTCTCATAGTCATGTCTCATAAAAAATATTAAGCTATGGTGTATATGCAGAGGGACCTGATGCAGACCCATGTAGGTCCTGTGCTTGCTGCTTCAGTCTCTGTGAACTCCTATGTGCCCTGCTTAGTTGATTCAGAGGTCCTTATTCTCTGGTTCCTTGTTCTCCATCCCCTCTGGCTCTTATACTTTTTCTGCCTCCTCTTCCACATATTCCCTGAGCTCCAAGGGAAGGAATTTGATGGAAACATCCCATTTAGACTCTCTGCACATAATGTGGGTCTTTACGTGTGTTCTCATCTGCTGCCAGAAGAATCTTCTCCAATGACAATGAATAAGGTACTGATCTATGAGTTTAGCAAAATATCATTAGTAGTCACTTTATTGATTTTTTTTTTCAGACCAGTAGTGTTGAGTTTTACCCTAGGTCTCGAGGCTATCTAGTCTCTGGTGCTATTTGGTTCCTTCTTGTGGAGTGGGCTGTAAATCAAATCAGACATTGGTTCACTACTCCCATAAGTTCTTGCCACCATTGCCTTAGCATGTTTTGTAGGCAGGACAGATTATAGGTCAAAGATTTTGTGGCTGGATTGGTGTACATGCTTCTCTTTTGGTAACCTACAGAGTGTCTTCCCACACCAAAGAGACTAGAATGTAGGGGTGAAATCTCCATGTAGGCACCAGCTTGACTTCTCCATGTTCAATGAGTTGTGTGGGTGTTGTCCTTGGTAAAGAGGTCCTACTATCAGTTTGCAGAGAGCAACCATTTGTCTTACTTAGGAACACCCTGGGTTGTCTATGGACTTCCATTAGACCCCCTTGCCTAACAATGCTATTGAATTCAACCCCATCCTACCACTGGAATCCTTGCTTGGCTACAAGAGATGGCCAGTTGAGACTCTGTATCCCCCATTACTAGTAGTCCCCATTAGGATCACCTTCACTGATTCCAGAAAGTTTCTACTGTGCTAGATTTGTATGCTATCCCACCAAATGCCCCACAGTTCCAGCCATCTCCTCCTGAACACTGTCCCCAGCTTCTGGTCCCACCTTCCCCAATCTGTCATAAAATCTATTCTCCCCCTCCCAGGGAGATCCATGATTTCCTCCTAGACCCCCCCTTTACCTGACCTCTCTGGGTCTACAGATTATAGCTTAGTTATCATTTATTTAATGGCTAATATCCACTTATAAGTGAATAATACATAATCATACTTACCTTTCAGGTGGTTCTAGATTATCTCACTCAGGTTATTTTTTTTTCTAGTTCCATCTATTTGCCTACAAATTTCATGATGCATTCTTTTAACAGCTGAGTAGTACTCCATTTTGTAAATTTACCACATTTTCTTTATCCATTCTTTTGTTGAGGGACATATAGGTCATTTTCCAGTTTCTGGCTATTAGGAGTAAACTACAATAAAAGTGAGCAAGTGTCCTTGTGATAGGATGAATCATACTTGGGGCATATGTGCAAGAGTGGTACAGCTGGGTCTTGAGGTAGATCAATTCCCCACTTCCTGAGGAACCACCATATTGCTTTCCACAGTGGCTGTACAAGTTTGCACTCCCACTTGAAATGGAGGAGCATTCCCCTTGCTCCATATCCTCACCAGCCTGAGCTGTCACTGGTGTTATTGATTTTAGCCATTCTGAGACCTGTAACATGAAATCTCAAAATAGTTTTGATTTGCATTTCCCTGATAGATAAGAGTGTAGAACATTTAAGTGTTTATCAGTCACTTGCGATTTCCCCATTGAGAATTCTCTGTTTAGATCTGTACCCCATTTTTAAATTGAATTATTTGGGTTTTTTTTCCTTTATATAATTTGGAAATTAGTCCTCTGTCCGATGTAGAGTTAGTAAAAGTCTTTCCCATTCTGTAGGCTACTGCTTTGTCCTGTTGTCCTTGGCCTTGTAAAAGCTTTTCAGTTCCACTCGGTTCCATTTATCGATTGTTGGTCTCAGTTCCTACACTATCAGTGTTCTGTTCAGAAATTCATGTCCTGTGTCAATGTGTTCAAGGTTATTCCCTATTTTCTCGTCTATCAGGTTCAGTGTATCTGGTTTTATGTTGAGGTGTTTGATCCACTTGGACTTGAGTTTTGTGGGTATGATAAGCATGGATCTATTTGCATTTCTCTATAAGCAGGCATCGTGTTTGACCAACACCATTTGTTGAAAATGCTTTCTTCTTTCCAGTATATATTTCTGACTTCTTTGTAAAAAATCAGGTGTCTGTATGTGTGTAGATTAATATCTGGGTCTTCAACAAGATTCCATTGATCAACTTGTCTGTCTTTAATGCCAACATATGCATTTTTATTACTATTGTTCTATAGTATAACTTGAAATTTTTAGAATGGCAGTAGTTTTTTTTTATTGGTCAGGATTATTTAGATATCTTGGGTTTTTTGTTTTTTCATATGAAGTTGAAAATTGTCCTTTCAAGGTGCAAAAAGAGTTGCGTTGGAATTTTAATAGTGATTGTATTGACTCTGGAAAGTGCTTTTGGTAGGATGGCCATTTTTACTATGTTAATCCTACTGATCCATGAGCATGGGAGATCTTTCCATCTTCTGATATCTTCTCCAATTTCTTTCTTCAAAGACTTGAAGTTTTTGTCATACAAATCTTTCACTTGCTTGGTTAGAGTTACCCCAAGATATTTTATGTGTTTGTAAGAGAGTGATAGAGAGAGGATTTATACTCCACTTTTGGTAAAATACACTCATTTCCTGTCAGATGGTTTAAACACCATGTACCAAGCAAAAATTGAGAAGGGATGGTTGTTGTGTCCTGCAAGTGACTGAAGTAGAATTTGATGTTCAACAGAACCAGAGAACCCCAAGCAATTACTGCTTCAGAGTCCTTTACTGGACTTCTCTGAAACTTTTATTCCAAGATAGCTCAGGGCTCAAAGAAGGGACATAGAATTCTCATCACTCTCACCAGATGTGCTCAGAGGCAGAAAGTCTCACATCAAATGGGGACTGTTTGCATAATGCCATTGAATGCCCTATGTTAGGGGAAAGGGAGCATCTTACATGCAGCATTCCTTGGGCAGGAGTAGGTATTCCTCCCAGGAGAGACAACAAGTTGCTATGGGAACAGTGCTCACACAACAGGTAGTGTAGGAAAGTCTATTATATGCAAGGTACAGAAGGGGTACTGGAGCATTTAAAGTGATGAAAGGTGGTTGAAAATAGCATCACATGATCTTTGAACAGTTCATGCATGGGATGGAGACACATACCACTTCTAATCAACTTAGAAAACCAAGGAGATGTAGGTTTAGGTGGGAATTTTCATGAGGAATCATAGTCAAATACTTCCCAAGTTTCAGTTTCCTTATGATAACATGATACTTGCTACTGGGTTCCATTGCATCCCTTGGATCAGGGTGAGGTCTCAGCATTTTTATATTTACTATATTCATTGTGTTGAGTTCAGGCTGGGTAAAGCATTAGATTACTCTGTATTGTGGAAAACAGTGGCTTCTCAGAATATGCCTTACCCAGAAACTCTCCATTTAATAAGCAGATTGTCTCCACTTTGAGAATAAAAAAATGACTGAACACCTGGGTGGATATAATAATAATATCATCTGTCTAGTATCACCTGCACAGCACAGGCTGATAAATGCCTTATCATTAGGAGTAGGAAGTATTTTATCTTATAAATTGATAAGCATGACTGAGATTGTAAAGGCATACCACAATCACCAGGCCTAGAACCAAGGATAAGGTGTTATTCTCTCATCTGGTTACATTAAAGTGCAAGTAAGTCAGATTTTGATGATGACAGTACCCAAGTAAGTTGGATTTTGATGATTACAGCCCTCAATAACTTGCAATTTTACCTGTTGTATGTGATCAGTGATAGACATCTAGAGATTACCAAGTGATCTAGAAGATTTAGTGTGTTTCAGTCCCACCACCAATATAATCTACTCAAAATGACTTATATATGTTTGGCCTTTGAAACTGCCTTTTCTCTTTTAGTGACCACATCTACCAGGATCTGGCCCTATTATACCATTTCCAATACTCTGATATAAAATATTCTGCCAGCACCCTGTAGTTTCAGACTTGTGATGTGAGCCACTAAAGCATACAGGCTAGTTGTAAGAGATGTCCGCACCCTACACACCCTAGTCCTATGTGAAAAGGCAGGGCATAAATGTGTGATGGAAAATGCAAGGCTAGGATGTACTAGGTAGAGAGAACATTTCCCATTTTCTCCCCAAACCTACTTCCATGGTTTGGGTATCTGCGATCACAACCAAGCTGGTGCTGGACCATAATCAAGGTCCTCTATGGTAAGTATGCCATAGAAACTACTTTAGCACCACTTGCTTTACCTGCTTGTGACTAGGGAATCACTCTGCCCTGCTGACTTCTGGGAGGACCATTCAGACAGAGTAAGATGAGGCAGCCACAGATCTGCAAATTGGAAAAGACTTTATGGTCAGCCATTGTGGCTCTCCCAGGAGCTAGTTCTATTTTTTACTCTTTTTTCTTATCCAGATGAACTGTTTGAATAGGTCAGAAGGAAGTACACACCTATGATGGGATGAGTGAATGATAGAAATAGAAGATATAACTTCTATGATCCTATTTATAATTTAGATAATTTTTATTCCACCATTTCCTCTGACTTACATAAATACTTTGCTTATTAAAAGAATCATCACTCTCTGCCACTTTTACACAAAAAGATGTGTCACTGAGCATATAAGTGATTTGCCCAGAGACATGGAGATAACAATTGTCTTGGAATTATATACAATTTCATTTGTCTACATCTTTCCATCTTTCTTCCGTTGCCTTCATCCTGTCCCTCCCATGTGAGCAGGCCCAAGTAGCTTGAGAGAACATGTCAGTTCTTCTTGAACTCCTTTCTCTTTCCTTCTGGGACATCACAATCTGGGGACAGCACAGATGCGGTAGCTGATTGGGGAAAGAGTCAGGCCCATTCTGAACTTCATACTCAGCTTCTCATTGACTGGGGGCTTGAAGGTAAATTTTTGCAAAAGAGCAGCGAAGAAAATGAACAGCTTAGACATGACCAGTTGTTCTCCAGGGCAAGTTTGCTTTCCTGTGGGACCAAAACAGACGACCTGTCATTTTCTCAGCTGGTATTAGTGGCTCCAAGGACTAATATCTCAAGTACCTGCTTCAAGTTCTGAGTTGACCATGAAATTTGTATTTAGCTGCTTATTTATGTCTGGCATCTGTTTTGCACACAATCTGGAAGCCCTAAATTGCAAATCAAATGCTTTCATGGGCAGGTAGCTCTTGGTGAGAGCAGTGTGTAGGAAGGTAGAAATGGAAGTTCAAGAGTGACTCAGTCTAAAAGCTTTCAAAACTCAGTTAACAAACATCACTGATACAATTGACCATGGTTCAGCTGCTAAACTACTGATGCTTTTCAACCCACACAATGAAACACAAACAAGTAAGTGTGTCATCAAAATACGCCTAAAGTAAAAGTCATTTTTCTCCTATTCCCACCGTCCTCTTCCACCTTGATTGATGTCAGTGACATTGATGGCCATCCTTTCTGCAGAGTGGTGCTCTAAAAGGAATTGAAGAGAGGAAATCAGGACATTGCAGGCACTGAGCCAAGTGTAAGTATAGAAGTGTCTGACCCCTCTTTGGGCCAGACAACTACACTAGCTGATACCCACTGATATATAGGATGGAATTGTCCTACAGAAAGGCTAGAGAATGCAGGTGGGAGTAGGAACAACCTTACCCCAAGAATTCTCCATTATTTATCCTACTTTTCTTCTGGAGTTGTGATAAACTGGCTCTAAAGTTTCTCTGAAGTCACCACTCAGTTGCCTCCATAAACATTGGGGAAAATTTGATCAGCAGAGACACAGATTACAGAACCCAATGTCTTTCTGCCATGAGGCAATAGCTTCAGTATCTCCTGGGATACTGTCCTTTCAGGAGATAGTGGAAGAATTTGGACCCAATTATGTTCACAGAGCCTTCTTGTTAGTAGAGCCTAAGGAGAAACAGGGCTTATGGGAATCAAGTGTCAAACGTCTGAATTCCTCTGAGCCAATGGTCATTTGCCAGAGAGAAAGTAAACCTCCTCCATAACTTGATCTCTTTATAGGAGGGAAGGTGCTTATTAAGGTTTCAGGGTTTGGGCATTCATTTTCAGACATGGGTTTTCCAGCTATTGGTTGTTGCAAATTTATTGTGGAAAGTCGGACACTGGTAAAGGCAGATATCCCTGTCAACTTAATCCTGCTTGATCACAAATGCAGATTGACATCTACCCTATGACCTTATACAGTTTAAAGAAATTAGAAGATGGTCTTTGAAAATCAAGCATTCTGTCTCTTAGAACATTTTAAATAGGAAAAACAAAACTAAATGTCATGAATGGTGAGGAGTCATCTGTTTGTTTCAGTTCAGGGAGGCCATGGAGACTCTACTAGCCAGTTTCTAGTTTAAAAATATAAGGGTCAACACAGAGGAAAAATTTCCTCCATGCTTCCAAGCAAAGCAACAGTCAAGCAAGGCCTTTAACTCATCCTCACATAGGCTCTATACTCAAGCTAACATATTAGATATTATTTAGACAACCATTTCTCACCAATGATTCTCTCCTTGATAAGAAAACTGACCCAGATATAGGACATCATGACTTTGGCTCAGTTCAACACTGCAATATCTATGTATAGCCAGGAAAATTTGGCCCATCTTCTTGAATGCCAAGGTCAAATGTAAAAATATTGTTTATTATTATTATTATTATTATTATTATTATTAATTATTTACCAACTATGGAACACTTTTTGGAAAGAGAAATTTTCACAGCTGTAAAATGTCCTTGTTTTCCTTGAGCACCCTAACTTCCTATGTTCTCTGATTTGTAAAAAGCTTCCCTGTTATCAAACTCACAGGTTTGGAAAAATTATTTGGGATCCCTGACTGATGTCCATGGGGCTCCTGGACTGTCTTACAATACCTGTAGGATACATTTCTCCTGTAGATCAGAAATTAGGTACAGATGCCTGGTTATTCTCTCAACAGGAATGTAATCTCATTCATGGGCAGGAAAGCATTGACTTCTGTCACTGATTCCTCTTGAAAAGTTTCCAGGCACCTGATGCCTTATATAGAAGTCTAGTGTAATGAACAACTGAAGTTACACTTTGATCGGTCAAGCAAAACTTATGTGAGTCTAAATATAGAGAAGACCATATCTATGACCTTGCCCTTTTATAGGGCTCTGGTGAATGGTCCAGCCAGCTACACCATTAAATTTCACTTTATTGAAAATATTTACATTACTTGCGATGTTAAGGAATTTCCCTCATTAACTTTGTTTCTAGATGTTCTCCATAAAGTTATGATACAAGAAAGATAATTGCCAGCTTCTCAACTTAAACTGGCTGATAAGTTTCTGAATTCTTGAATCAGGCTAATGGCCCTCTCTATGGTGTATTCCTTGCAGCAGACAATGTTGGCAAAGAAATCAATATTGATGACATTTATGACAGAGGTTGCTAAGGGATTTTTGAATAGTATTCTTGCCTGATCTACTCCTCTAATAAGGGCAAAACTGCCTTGATGATTTGCTTAATGACCCTCTCTGTAGGAATTATAACAGCACAAACTGTCTTGCTTTGTGCATGCTATAGTTGCTGCCCCACCCACATAGCATCCTCAGTATCACACACTCTCATCAAATGACTGTATTATGTTCTGGATCTTCACCATCAGTTAAGTTTTATCCTGGCCTCCTAGGTTACGCTCCTCCAGGGTACTCTGACTGCAGGCCTTTTCTCCATTTCTCCTTCTGTCAGGTCAAAGAAGTTAGAGTGGCCTGTGCCCCCAAACTCCTAACTGCAGCTAAGGTGACCTCTGAGATGGAGGAAGGCCTAGATTAGGGCCTAGAAGTTAGACAAATCCCTGACAGGCAGGCAGGCAGGCAGGCTGGCAGGCAGGCAGGCAGGCTGGCAGGCAAAGGGACCACCAATGGATAATAAAGATGCCAAAATTTTAGCTTTTTCTGCACCCTTCTGTGTTGTGGGATATTTTGACCACACGCTGACACTTCCAAGATTGACAATAAAGTTAAACCTTGAATCAGAGGGCAGAGTCAACATTCAGATGGCCAGTATTAACCATAGAGTTTTTGGTGGACCCAGATTAGGATAGAGACACAGGAAGGAATAGGAAGGAACTTAAAAAGATTTGCAGACCTTTGATCTGGAGTTGTAGAGAGGTAGGGTTAGATAATCACTCCTCCATTGCTCTTTGGATCTATCAGATTTTTACCCCAGTATCTGACTCCCAAGTTTTATTTAATAATAGAACAATATAAGTAATCATTTCATCTGGAGCTTCACTTCTGACCTGAGACAAAGGCCTGGCAGCTTTATATAAAGGCTTGGGTGTAGTACTCAAAACCCCTGCAGACTTACAGGTTCTGGCTGCCAAAATAAGCCAGGCAGGTTTGCCCAAAGTTACAAGTCACCATTCATATCTTTATTGCAATAGATGAATCCTAAATTAGGGGAAGAGGACTCCATTCCAGACCACAAAAGGCCCTCAAACTTCTAGCCCTCCTATAAAGGCTAGACTTCAGTTTCCCAAGTACCTCCACCCATTTACTTTGTAGGGAATTTTCTTTCAATTTGCCTTACTATATGTCTGTGTTTCTTCTCCTATAATAAAAATATTTTTATTAGCCTCCTATGTCAGAGATATTACCTGATGTTATCTATTGTATGATTTTTTTTCTTGCCTTTTAATTTCTTATTTGTACCCAATCCAGACCCATAAAAAGTAGCAATGTTTGTCTTTTAAATTTTTTTAACTTCTTTTAATAGTGTTTTGCCTGCATGTATGCCTGTGTGAGGGTGTTGGACTCTGGAACTGGCTTTACAGACAATAGTGAGTGGCCATGTAGGTGCTGGCTGAACCTGGGTCCTCTGGAAGAGCAGCCAGTGCTCCTAACTGCTGAGCCATATTTCTAGTACCACAATGTTTATCTTTTAGAGGCTCACACATAGACTGTGGTCCAACTTCAATTCCTCTCTCGGCTCTTCATGAATTTTCTCTGAGGGAGTATCTGCTTCAAGCCTTTTGCCTTGCAGTACCACACACAATTACTACATCAGTGTCTCTTATGTACATTGCTAACAGCTTCCATCATTCTTAAGTGATATGTAGTCATTATCACAAATCGTCCAAAAGGAAGGTATAAAGAAGAGTATTAAATCTGCTTATAATTCCGCAGTCTAAACAAAACCATGAGCATGAGGACATCAGAGCTCCATGTTCTTGCACAGATTCTCCTGAACCTTATGGCAGGCATTATGCAATGTCAACTCTAAAGCTGCTTGTCCACCTTTGTTTATAACTATGAAATTAAATAACATTTCAAAATTGACCATGCCTTTATGCTTAAATTTATCTCTCTACCTTGTACAGTTTGTTGAAGAGAAATGAAATCAGATGTTATGGACAAAGCTGTTCAGTAACGGTGTGTCACAATGATGTTATCATAATTTGTGCTTGTGTGGCCTGTGAGTGGTTAATGTATCTCCACTTCTTTTATCTGTATCCTGTCACAGGTCTATGCGGGTTTGTTTTATGTCCAGTTGCCACAAGCTAGAGTCATTTGGGAAGAGGGTATCTCAATTGAGAAAATAGTCCCACTAAATTGGCCTATGGGCAAGCCTATTACATATTCTTAGTCAGTGATTGGTGTGGGAGGGTCCATTGTAGGTGGAGCCAGCCCTAAATATGTGGTCCTTGTGTGTAGAAGAATACAAGGCTAAGCAAGCCTTGGAACACAGGCCAATAAACACTCCTTCATGGTCTCTGCTTCAGTTCCTGCCTCCAGGTTCCTCCCTTAAGTTGCAGCCCTGACTTCATTTAGTGATAAGAGTATGACTTGACAGCTGTAAGTAGAAATAAACCTTTTCCTCCCCAAATTGTCTTTGATCATGATGTTTCATCACAGAACTAGATCCCTAACTAAGGCATGAATTGCCCCAGGTTGCTGTGACAGATCTGACCATTTCTTTTTCAGAGGATTGTGGGAAGGACTTTAGAACTTTACGCTAGGAAAGCCATTGAGGATTCAAAGCTTGGTGAGGTATTGTGAGCACTTGGAGGATAATCCTGAAAGCAATGCAGACAATAGAGTTATAGCTGTGAAGTTTTAGAAGGATGTTTGAGAATTCCATAAAGACTATTTCAGGCCGGCCAGTGGTGGCTCACGTCTTTAATCCCAGCACTCGGGAGGTAGAGTCAGGTGGATCACTGTGAGTTCGAGGCCAGCCTGATCTACAGAATGAGATCCAGGAAAGGCGCAAAGCTACACAGAGAAACCCTGTCTCAAAAAAAAAAAAAAAAAAAAAAAAAAAAAAAAAAAAAAAAAAAGAAAGAAAGAGAGAAAGAGAGAAAGAAAGAAAAAAAGAGACTATTTCAAAGCCATTCAATATTTTAAATGGTCATCTGGAGCTGAAGAATCTTCCATGATTATCAAGAGACCAGCACCACCATAATGAAATCTTTGCTTTACTGGAACAATTGGTGCTGGTTAGTTGGAGCTGAGCAGTTAGCAGTGATTAAGAAGAGACTAGCATTATTAAGGATTATAAATCTGTGAGTATTTCCTCAGAGTTAGCACATAGAAAATGTGATGCAGAGGGAGCTAAGGCTGTATTTTATGCCAGCAGCCAAACATGTGTAAGAGTCACTCATGTGTTGACTGGCTTTGAAGGCATCAATGGTCATGGAGAGAGCTGAGGCTTAGAACCCTGTGGAAAGTTCAGAGTCCCTTAAGAAATCCAGTGAGAGGCTAGCGGTGAAGGAGTAGCCTAATTGCAACAGACACTCCCAACATTTTGAAAATGGGACAACCCCACAAGGCCAGCAGTAGCTGTGGAATGGGGCCAGCCTGAACTACTAGACACGTTATGTGTATTGTATGCTATGTGCAAGCCCTATGTAGACTAAATCAAGAGTCCCAGAAGTCTGATACTGAGCTGTTAGACTTTGCTTTGATTTGAATGTAACTGTGTCCAGATTCTTTCCTCCCAGAATAAAAAAGTGCAGGACTTGATTTTTGTCTCATAGGAGCCCACAGTTGAGAAATGTTGGAATTTTAGAGAGCCCTTGGATATTTTAGAGAAGGTTTGAATTTTGAAAGAGACTTTGTATGCTTTAATGAGACTGAAATTCAAAGTGTTCAAAATTTTAAAGGCTGTGTGCAGGACTTTTAAAGTTGGAACAAGTTATATTGTTAATATTAATTTAATTTAATGTTAATATGAGATCCTGGGGATAAAGAAGAAAGGAAAGGTTATGGTTTAACAGTGATAGGGTTTTGTGTCAAGTTAAAAAAGGGTCAGTTTAGTTTTGCTGGTTATTATTATTATTATTATTATTATTATTATTATTATTTGCTGGCTATTTTTATGCCAACTTGACACGTTAGAATCATTTGTGAAGACAGAACCTCAATTGAGAGAATATCCCTGAGACTGGCCTGTGGGCAAGCCTGTGGTAAATTTTTTAAGTTAGTGATTGATATCGGAGGACCTATCTCATTGTGGGTGGTGTTACCCCACAGCAGATGATCCTAGGATGTATAAGAAAGCAGGATCAGAAAGCTGTGAAGAGTAAACCTGAAGTAACACCCTTCCAAGGCCTCTGCTTCAGTTCCTGCCTCCAGGCCACTGCACTGTGTGAGTTCCTGCCCTGACTTCATTCAGTGATGGAATGTGACTTGAGAGCTGTGAGACAAAATAGGTCATTTCCTCCTCAAGTTGCCTTGGTCATGGTGTTTTAACCACATCAGTAGAAACCCTTAGCAGCATGTTCGATAATATGTTTGGCAATTTTAAAAAATTGTATACAGTCAACTCTCTTGTAAATCCCCATAATTCTCCTAGAAGTATTCCTCTTCCAGGACAAAACTTGACCCAGAACCCATGTTCAAGAACAAGCTCCATCGGGGACCACTGTGTGACTGTGACTAACTCATTCATTTTCATACAGTGAAATCTTTTTCACTTGAGAAACACACAGCAAGTTTCCTATACAAGCTCCATGACTGGGCAATCATGATAATTAGCCAGAAGGAACAAACAGGATTTTAAAAGGATGAAACAAGGAACACCCAATTTCAAAGATTTTGTCTAAATTAACAAATAAGTTTGATATTAAGAACCAAAAATTACTCTCTGCTCCTCCCCCAACAAAGTCTTTGTGTCAGTGATAGAAAGATGCAATTAAAACTATACTTGGATCGTCTTCACAATAAACTATACATAGGAGTCAAACTGCCTCACGACTAAAATGAAGGAAATGGCTGTTGTTGTTTGTTTGTTTTTAATGTTCTTTCCAGGTCTAGCTCCTGTAAACCAGTGTTTTTATCTTTTAAGGAGGGGAGGTCTGGTTTACCATAAGCTGCCCTTTGCTTTAGCCTATAAATAGAAATGTGGTGCATGCCTTTAATCCCAGCACTTGGGAGGCAGAGGCAGGCAGATCTCTGCAAGTTTGAGGCCAGCCTGGTCTCCAAAGCGAGTTCCAGGAAAGGTGCAAAGCTACAGAGAGAAACTCTGTCTTGGGGGGAAAATGCAAAATTCAAGAATGATTTTGCACTCTGCCCTGATAATGCAAGAATTTTAATCCCATGTCTACTTATATTTGTCAACAGAAGAGAATATCTTTACTTCATGCTTTCGTAGAGGCTGCTTCCAGGAAGTCTAGAGCAAGTGTGGGAAAAGCAGCAGGGCCAAAGGTAGGAATAAGACAGAAAATCCAGATAGCTACTGGCATGATGCTAACTCACTAGCTATTTCCACTCTGCTAATTTAACTGGTCTTTATTTATGCCTGGGCAAATAAATTTTATTCCTCTATATCAGAAAAAGATGATGATAACAAAACAATTCTGGTTACCATCTTCTGTAAGTTCCACATTATGGGTACGTGTACTGGGACTTAGCTGCTATTCCAATCAAAGACTGTAATAATTTGCCTCCCCTTGAGATGCACTGACCTTGTGCTTTGTCTAAGCCATCAGAATGCAATGGAAGTTACTGTGTAAAGTGGAAGTTCAGAATGCAGTGCCAGTTCTACCCTGGACTCCACCAGATTTCTCTGCTTATGTTCTCTCTCTGGGGACATTATCATCACCATATGAAAAGCCAGCTGGTTTACTGGAGTGGGGGGACATAATGTGAGAAGATCACTGTGTCTATTAAAAACTCATTGTTTTCTCTGCAGTCAGCTAGCTGTCCACCTACACACGGAGGAGCCACTGAGCAGATCTGTACACTGTGAACAGTAACTATGAGTAATACTATTTTAGACTGCTTGGTATACCGTGAGGTACTAACTGACACATATGAACTCAGTTAAAAAGTGAAAAGGGCTGTAAATTTTGAGGCAAGCTTCAGTCTGGTTATAATAGAGAACCTGACTAGAAGTATAAAGCTTAGCTTAAGTCATGTTATAAAAATGGATATTCTTAGAATATTTGTGTTTGCCTATAGTAAGAAAGAAGACACCATTCATTTTCTCTCTAATAATTACTGAATGAATAGATTACAGGAGATGGCATGTATTCTAGTTCATTTTTTGTCAACTTGATATAAGCTGGAGTCATCTGGGAAGATGAAACCTCAACTGAGCAAATATATTCATAAGATTGCCCGTAGGCAAGCCTATAGGGTAATTTCCTGATGAACAATTGATGCAGGACTCCCACAGCTGTGTAGGTAGTTCTGGGTTATATAAGGAAGCTGGTTGAGCAAGTTATGAGGAGCAAGCCAGTAAACAGCACTCCTCCATGGTATATGTTCAAATTCTGCCTCCAGCTTCCTCTTCTGACTTCCCTTCCTGAAGGACTGTAAACTGTAAAATGAATGAAACCCTTTCTTTTTCAAGTGGCTTATCATTATGATGTTTCTCACAGCAATAGAAAGCAAACTTGTTCGTGAAATCCGCACTTAAAGAACGCAACACAATTTTAAATAGCAAGACACCACCGAATCACAGTTTGCTTTTTTAAAAAATCATCTTAAAGATAATGAAAACAGGAAAAACTATTTACACCTGGAAAAAAGGATGCACCTATAGGAAAGATACTTATAAAATTTGAAGACAAATCACCTATCTAATATTTTCTTGCCCCAAAGTGTTCTTCAATTTAAAGGCCTTGGTAGGGATAGCAATATGACTTAGTAGGCAAAGTCACTTAGTGTCAAGACTGACAACATGAGTTCCATACAGTAGAACATAAGATGAAGGGAAAGAATCTATTCTTGTAGATTGTATTTTGACCTAAAACTTATGTTATGGTATATGTGGACCATTCCCCGGAAAAGATAAATAAAATGTTAAAGTTATTATCGTCTGAAGATTCCTCTTATTGCTATTGCCTCAAACATCTGGGGAAGCATCTCAGAATTTCATGTCATTAGAAGCAAGCAGAGTTTCAGCTAAAGAGTGTGGCTGCAACTATGGACTGTGATATAAAATCTGAGGCTATTCTCAGCAGAGTGACTGGAAGGAATTGCTAGACTATACAGCATCTGTTCTATCAGAAGGATTTATGCTAGGTGACATCCTTCATCTTGTTATCATGCATAAGTGTTGACTGGGTTTCAAAAGTGCAGTTGGCACTTATAAGAAGAGTTGAATTCTCCAGATGCCACTTAAAATTGTTGTTCCTGTTCTCATTGTGTTAAGTAGGGAGTCCTTCCTAGCTTCATCCAATGCCCTTATTAATATACAGCTCTATTTCTGAGTAAAAGGTAAGAGAGCATCCCCTTAAAATAACTCTGAACATTTTTAAATTCTAGAAATATGGCAGGTATCCAGATTTCTTTGTGAAGAGAAGGCAGGATTTGGGTCTCTTCCATATGTAGAAAATAGAGCCAGAGAGAAATAAGGGTGGTCTTAGGCGGTCCCTGTTCACAGCAACAGTGGGATGGAGCCACAAGATGGGCCACATTCTGAGGATACACCTGAAGCAGAGGGCTGCAGAGAGAAGAGGGCAAAGGACCAAGGAGGAGCTCTGAACTGTTTTTTGCTCATCACAACTCACCCATTGAGAATGACAGAAAAGATTCTCTCTTCTTAAACTGTCCATTCTCCACAAAGTGCTCCGGATTCAATGTATCTGGAGTAGCCCACTCTTTGGGGTCCCTGTGTAGCCCGGTGAAATGGGTCAGGATCATGGTTCCCTACAGAAGGCAGCAAAGTGTCATAGCTTGACATATGGCACACATACCCAGGTAGTTGGACAGGGGAAGTGTCTCTCAAGCTCCTATGCCTAAGACTCCTTTTTATATCCTGAAGTTTCCACCCTCACCAACCTACTTCTCTACTGTCATTTGAAGTATACATCCATTATTTTTCTTTTATACATAATACCTTTTAGTCTTGGATTGCAATTCGTTCATAGGAATTTTATCAGCAAATTTAGACTACTCTTTGTTACAACATACATCTGCTTAACAGGAAGAGGTTTGTATATGTCTGTCTAGGGAAAGGTCCTGCGAGCATCCAAGGGGATATAAGGAGCTTGCTGCTCGTTATGGTTAGGTCCACGGAACATTGCCACTGCTTCTCTGTTCTCTTTCACCCAGTGTTAAGGAGACAACACACAGTTCCACCAAAGTTTGTCAAAGATACATGGATGCAACAGAAGGGACTCTTGTCTAGGCAAGGATATGTATGGCCCCTAGTCATGAGACATTTCCTTCATGTTGTTCTTTCATCAGGAAGGCTGGGGCATTCTTAAATCTTTCTAGATTCTATCACTGCCTTTTCAGTTTATCACTTCAACCTTAGTTTGCCCTTTCACCGTGTTCTACTAGATTCATGCAATCACCTACCAGCCTTAAATCAGCTCCCACAGCCTGAAGCTGAGTGGGTTTGACATGTGACTTGGTTTCATTGCCCACACACTCACTCCTCATTCCTAGGAAGCTGGCTCCTCATACTCTTAGGGCAAAGACTCCTGTTATGTCACACCGGAGCCATTGTTCGCTTCGGGCTGGGCTCCTGATGTGGTAGTATGCCTGTAGGGTTTCCACTAGACTGTGTTTCAACACTGTTCTTGTTATTGGGTGTGTTTCTCTTCCTATGCTCACATAGCTAACTCTTAACCTCCATTTAACCCTCAGCTCCAAAAGCTCTTCCTTCAGAAGTTCAGAATAATTTCTTTCCAGTTCATGTTTTTCACTTCATATTGTCATCATATGCAGAGAAACAGAATATTTACTTCTGGGATGTCCTCACATCTTAGGAGTATATACTCCATTTCTAAATCTCCTTCAACTCAAACCAAAGTTCCAAGTGTTTAATAAATATTGGTATGATTAATAAAGAATACCTTAAATGCTGAATATTATACCATGCAAATGTAATCTCATTTTATCCCCATTTGGATCCAATGAAATGGGTAGAGTAAAAAAACAAAAAACAAAAAACAAACCTGAAGCTGTTAGTGGTTTGGTAATACGCTACCATAGTGACAGAAGGTGAAGTCATCACTGGAACACTGGGATCAGGCCTTTCTGCTATTAAGGCTTTGGCTTCCAGGTTCTGTTGGACATAGCCATTTAGATTCTTCAATACTCAAGAGTATGTTAGAGTTGATGTTAAAAGCTTATGGAAAGAGTTTCACTGGCTTCCTGGAGTTAAATGAATGAATAGGAAAAAAAAGCACACAACACCTGGGGAATCCAGACCTCAACTTCTAGCCTTGAGCTCAATGACAAAAGGAACAGTAAACACAGTGGCTATTTCTCTGTCTTTGCAGAGAAGGTGGCCGTGGGGTGATGGCTGGACAAGCTCTTCTGGGTCTTTAGTTGGAGAGCATCTCCAAGAACAATACATTCAAGAGGCTTAGACAATCTAGATCCTCAGAAACTAGTCAGTAGAGAGTAAGAATGGATCTTCAGTTGTATGTTACAGAGAGGGGATGCTAAGCGCCAGGAGACATGGGGTGTCAGGGTATCAGCATTCATTCTGTGAAGATGGGGGTGGGGTAGGCAAACAGGAACTCACTGAGGAAAATGGAAGGGAGATACTTTAATGTCAAATATAGCAAGTCCCATGGCTGGATCATGGGGCAGTATTAATCCTCAGACCAGGGTTGGTTCTGGATACCATCTTTTGTTACCTTGCAGCAGAGAAATCTTATTTAAATTCAATTTCCCTGAGCCTAGAAAATGGAGATTGAAGGTCACTCTGAAAAAGGAGTAAAAGATTTAGAAAGAGATCAGAGTCTATAGCACATTATAACTGCTTAATAACTATTTTTCTCCTCTCACCATCTCTTATAATTAATAAGTTTGGACTGGCTTTGTTTGTGTAACTTTGGGGCTATAAGTAAAAGCTGGAAACATGCCCATGGAGACACTGTTAGAAATGCTAGCCTCACTATGGTGTTTGTCTATGTATCTCAAATTTGTTTTTTAAAGTTATGTCTTCTGAGAATTTCGAAGAATTTCCTACACTTAACATGGCAGGTTCTTAGTTCTAAGACCTGCTCAAGGGGACAATGTATGACAGTAAACTGTTGCCGGTTCAGTTCTCACATTAACACAGGAAGATGATAAGACTTTTCCAAGAAAATGAAGCTATGTTTTACCTAAATACATTTGATCAAAGCCATTTCCAATACCACTGTCAACAGTATGTGTGAATATCCATTTAGATAACTGGGGGATTTTGTCAGTACTCTCTCTCTCCCCCATTGAAATAATTTCTTATGGCATGAATACCCATTACCTTTAAAAGTTGGGTCCTGAAGTTGTCCAAGATGGACTGGGGTATCTGAGGCTGGGGGTGCATAGTTACCTTTGGCAGGTGGAATCCTGCAAACTTAGCGTCAACTGTCACTTCTCTAGGAACATTTAATGGGATGATGTTGCCCATCCTCTGTACCTCATGGGTGGCAGCATTAGTGTAAGACATGGCATCCTGGTCAGCAAGGCTCACCTTCTTCTCATGACCAATCACTCTGTCAATTTCAGTCTGTACTTTTTCTGAAAGAAAGAAGGAAGGTCCATTAAGTTTTATGCCACCCTATTTTCATCTTAGTGTTTAATCAAATGTTATTCTAAAATTACTTTTTGTTTGTTTGTTTTTGTTTTTCGAGCCAGGGTTTCTCTGTGTAGTTTTGGTGCCTATCCTGGATCTCATTCTGTAGACCAAGCTGGCCTCGAACTCACAGAGATATGCCTGGCTCTGCCTCCCAAGTGCTGGGATTAAAGGCGTGCCCCACCTCCACCCTGCCTTGTTCTAAAATTACTAAATAAATGCTATAGTACATTAATGATTTTAAGTCACAATTTGAAAAAAAAAAAAAACTATGGCACAAAAATGAAAAGGTTTTCTAACCTTGCCTGCTAAAATCTTCTAGAACTAAGAAGAAGAAAAAGGAAAGAATGGACCACTCTCTTTAAACCAGTGGAGAGACATCAACAATGAACAACATGTAGCAATAGAAGCACACTGGGTCATCTCTGGAGAAAGGGACTAACAATAATTTCCCAGTCAGAAAATTCCTGGAGGAATCTAAAACATCTTAGGAGGTAGTTCCTGACAGATTTTTCTGGATTGGGGAAAACTTAGAAAAGTACATTCTACTGTTGGTAGTGGGAAGACAATATGTCTTGAAGATGATTTGAGGTAAGAATAAGGGCATTGAAAAGAGAGAACATGTAATGGAGTAAGACCACATGCAAGACGGGTGGGATTGAGGCTGTAGGTCAGAGAGATGGCGTCACAAGATGTCACATACAAAACTAGGGAGATTGCACGGTATTAAGGAAAAATGGCAACACATAGCTAAAGACAAAGGAGTGCATCAGTGGATTCTAATTCAATAACGCCACTTTAGCTAGAACTTACCACTGTGTTACTTGACTGCTCTGTTTTCACCTAGACTCCAAGCTTTTTAAAGGAACAGTCTCTGTGCTGGCTGTATCCAGGGCCATCACAGTCCTAAAACATTTTTGCAGGATGTGTATATTCCTAAGTGTTCATTCCCTCATAGTTATTTTGCATAATCCCAATTCAAAATGCCATCTTCCAGCCCCATCTGAGATACAGTTTCCAGAAACATCATTTCACCTTGTCAAGTCAAATCACATGCTCACATTGGACATCTGGGTAGAGTGCCATGTAGAGCAGAGCCCAGCACAGTGTCGTGGATGTTGTCTCTGTTCCAGCAAGGAAGAGGTCCAGAGTGCTAAAAATGAGGTTTTCTTCATTGAAACTGGTAGTATTGTCTGGGTACTAGAAAAGACAGTATGTACTCATTTATCCAGAGACTTTTGTTTGCCTCTACATACAAGATCTTCACCCTGGTAAGTGAACTTAAAGGGAAACAAGTACAGGAAAAAATGACCCTATGTATGACTTCACAAGGAAGCAGAGGTATCACAAATGTCCTCCTTCCCAAGTATTGCAGGAGAATGAAAATATGACTGATAAGATACCAGACTTAGAAAGACTTCCTAATGAAAATAAGAAAAATATTCAGGCACAGACAGAGGAATTTAGAGTAGAACCTAATGCCTTGGTGCATTATGAAACTGAAGAGGAGCAAACCAAGATTATTAGAAAACCAAGCTTGTTTTATTCTTTTATCATATAAGAATGACCACCAGATGATAGGCACCACCAAGGTTATATAGAAGTTGACTGGAATCCTGTAGAAGTTTTAGATTTGAAGAGATTTAAAGAAGCAGTCATTTTATATGGTCTGCATTCACCCTATGTGAAACAGTTGTTAAATTCATGGGCAACTTGGGACAAAATTTTCCCACAAGACTGGAAAGATTTAGCTACAGCAATATTGGAAGCTGGTCATCAGTTACAATAGACAAAACAGCCTGGACGTGAGTGGGGGTAATGAAGGGCGAGGGTCAAGGGAAAGAGAGTTTGTGGGAGCGGGAGATCCCAGTTGGATCAAGAACATAGAGGGAGAACAAGCAATAAGAGACCATGGTAAATGAAGACCACAAGAGAATAGGAAGAAGCAAAGTGCTAGAGAGGCCCACAGAAATCAACAAAGATGCCCCCACAATAGACTGCTGGCAACGGTCGAGAGACAGCCTGAACTGACCTACTCTGGTGATAGGATGGCCAAACACCCTAATTGTCATTCTAGAAACCCCATCCAATGACTGAGGGAACTGGATGCAGAGATCCATGGCCAGGCCCCAGGTGGAGCTCCGGAAGCCCAATTGGCGAGAAAGAGGAGGGTTTTTATATGAGTGAGAATTGTTGAGACCAAGGTTGGATAAAGCACAGGAGGGACAAATAGCCAAACGAATGGAAACACATGAACTATGAACCAAAGGCTGAGGGGCCCCCAACTGGATCAGGCCCTCTGAACAGGTGAGACAGTTGATTGGCTTGATCTGTTTGGGAGGCATCTAGGCAGTGGGACCGGGTCCTGTGCTCAGTGCCTGAGCTGGCTGTTTGAAACCTGGGGCTTATGCAGGGACGCTTGGCTCAATCTGGGAGGAGGGGACTGGACCTGCCTGGACTGAGTCGATCTCAGTCCTCAGGGGAGGCTTTGCCCTGGGGGAGATGGCAATGAGGGGTGGACTGGATGGGAATGAGGGAGGGGGCAGGAGGGAGGAGAACAAGTGAATCCATGGTTGATATGTATAATTAAATTATATTGTAAAATAAATTAATTTTTTTAAAAAAATGGTGGAAAGAGGAAGCTAGAATCATAGAATAACGAAGTAGGGCCAGAGGTATAGTGTTGCTGGACGGCTTCTCTCCAGGTTCCACCAAGCCCTGCAGTCCCACAATCCACGTACAAAATAATCACTCAGATGCTTATATTACTTATAAACTGTATGGCTGTGGCAGGCTTCTTGCTAACTGTTCTTATATCTTAAATTAACCCATTTCTATAAATCTATAGTATAGAAATTTTCCAAGACCAGCTGCTCAGTGAGGGCTGGTATGTTGATTTGCAAAGACAGTTTATATTTGATGATCACACCTTGGTGCTATGTTGTAAAACAGTTTTGAATGCTGGGGACAGGACTGAAGAATCAGGAAAGACTAAGTCATTTACTGAAATTATACAAGGCCCAAAAGAAGTCTTCAGTGACTTTTTACAAAGATTGACTTCAGCCATAAATTAGAATGATATCAGATCCAAAAGTTAGACAAATATTAATTGAACATTTGACTTTTGAAAATGCTAACTCAGAATGTAAAAGAGTGATTAGGTCTTTAAATGCAAGATTGCCACCAATCGATGAATGGATTAGAAATATGGCTGATATTGGTTCCTATGCTTATGATGCTGCTCTGATTGAATAAGGAATTTCTAAAAATTTTTTAAAAAAATCAAATTTTCAGATGTTTTCATTGTGTAAACAAGGTCATTTGAAAAGGAATTGTAGGGAAGATGTTCCTCAAGACAATGTGTTTTCTAGAGATGATCCAACAGAAGGCCAGAGCCTTCTGAAGTATGCAGAAAGTGTGGCAAAGACCAGAATTAGACTAATGAGTGCAGATAAATAAGGGACAGACAAGGTAACCCTTTGCCATTAGGAAATGCCCTGGGGAAGTATCCTGCTGGCCCCAATATTAAATTTGGCTCAATCATTCCCTGTCAGCATTGGAGAAAGTCATTCACAGAGCAATTAAAATAATTAATACCTGTTGTTAAAAACTACAATGCTCTGGATGTGACCAAAAACAGAATAACTTCTATAGATAGAACAAAAAGGTCAGGAGAGACTAGAAAACAAGTATTTTAGCAAATTGCTATAAATGATGAGACCAGTGCTAAAAATACATACAAATGGCATTGAAATTGAAGGTATGGCAGACACAATGATTTCACCAAAATCTTGGCATCCAGATTGGCCTTTTCAGGAGGTAAATGTTCACCTTCTTGGGATTTGAACTTTATTTCAGGTAAAACAAAGTGCAAGCTGTGTTGAGTGTATAGGGCCAGAAGGACAGATAGGAAAATGAAAAACACATATGGCTAACATAACAATGAATTTGTGGGGGTATGATTTGTTTCAGCACTGGAGAACACAGATTAACATTCTTCCAATATCAGAAACAAATCATAAAATAAAGAATGCTTCTGAGAGAAATATTAAATGGTATTATCAAGAACAGCCACAGACTGCTTAGGTTGTACGTAAGCAAGACACAGTAGTTGGTGGTCTTTCAAAGGTACCACTAGCCCTACCTTTAAAATGGTTAACTAACAAAACTGTGTGTATGTAACAATGACCTTTGATATCAGAATTATTACTGGAACTAGAACAGCTGTTACTGGATCAACTTGTCGCTCAATATATTGAAGAATTGACAAGTTCTTGTAATTCTTCTATATTTGTTGTTAAAATGAAATCTGGTGTGATGTCTTGCACAGCCTTGGTGCAATTGGGAGGGGCTTGGACCTGCCTCGGCTCAGTGTGCCGGACTCTGCTGACTTCCCATGGCAGAACTTGATTTAGGGGATGTGGGGATGTGGGGATGTGGGGATGTGGGATGTGGGATGTGGGGATGTGGGGATGTGGGGATGTAGGGATGATGTGGGGTGGCTTGGGAGGGTGGGAGGAGGGAGGAGGGAGGAGGGGGATCTGTGGATGGTATTCAGTGTGAGTAAAACATTTCTTAATAAAGAAAAATTTAAGGAAAAAAAAGAAATCTGGAAAATGGAGAATGTTAACAGATAGGGTGATTTAGCCAATGAACTCTTTACAGCCTGAATTTCCCTTGTCTTCTTTATTACCTAAAGGGTGATCTATTATAGTGATTGATTTAAAAGACTGCTTTTTTACTATACCTTTACAAGAACAGGATAGAAAAAAGTTTGCCTTCACAGTGCCTACTCATAATAATTCCCAACTTGTTAAAAGGTATCAGTGGAAATTTCTTACACAAGGTACATTAAACAGCCCTCACTTTATATCAATATTTTGTACAATAGCCATTAAAATGATTTGTAAGCAGTTTCTTCAATTTATAATTTACAATTATATGGGTGATATCTTATTGATTAGGACACAGATACCTTAGGAAAAAATGTATGTAGAAGTAAAGAAAAATTTTCCATGTTGGGAATTATGAATTACTCCTGAAAAAATGCAGAGAGGAGATTTTCTTAATTACCTAGGATGTAAGATAGGTTTTAAAAAGATTCAACCACATAAAGTACAAATCAGGAGAGATCAATTACAAGCTCTTAATGATTTTCAAAAATTGCTGGGAGGTATTAACTGGCCAAGGTCCACAATTGAATTAACTCCTCAAAAACTGGGTAATTTCTTTCAAATCTTACAAGGTGATAAAGACTTAAATAGTCCAAGAAAATTATCAGCTGAGGCTGAAAGGGAATTCTTTTTGGTAAAAGATAATTTATAGCATGTACATGTGGATCACTTGGGTCCAAAGCTTGGTTGTATCCTGATTCACACTACCTTCTGTGCATTTTCTCATGGGAATTCTTATGCAGAGAGGATAGTAACTTAGTTTGGACATTATTACCACACAAAGAGAGTGAATAAATCAAGACCTATGTAGAAAAGGTTTTGATGCCTGTCGTACTCTTTTTAAGTAAATTGGTATTTCCAGGAGCACACATGTCTCACAGTCATGAAAAAGCCTTATGTTGTTAAAACATTTTAAACATCATATTTTGTAGGTCTCTGAAGTGTTTGAAGACCATCTATATATTTAAAATTTAAAATTGATCTTGAAAACAAATCTAACATAACTATAAGTTTGATTGTTATAGATGACTACTTACTGACCTGTATTTCTTTATTATCCTAAATAGCTTTCAAGGACTAGAACTTTACATTAAATTTTCAATTGAGCTGCATAGGTACAATAACTTATTTAGACAAAAGTGCAAAAATGTTGTGTGAGAATTGTTTGCACTTGCCACTCTGCTATGACAATAAAGTTTACTTTGAATTAGAAAGGAGAGCTAGTTACCAGCTGACCAAAATTAGCCATAGAGGTTTCGGAGGACTAAGGACATATAGAGAGACACAGCAAGTAGTGGGGGAGGGGCTTAGAAAGATGCATGGCTTTTTTAGATTGAGGAAGGAGAGAGAAAGGAAGTCACTGGGCACTTCTTTGCAACTTCTCTGACCAATCAGATTTTAACCCTATATTTGACTCCTGACTTTTTATTAATTATAGAGTAGATAATCATTAGACCCAAGTGTTCACAGAAAGCTTCTAGCATTCACATGAATGGAAAGTAAGACTACCACATCCATATGCTTTTAAATTCTGAGAAACTATTACAGAGAAAAGAGAATGGGATTGCCTTTGACAAACTTAGATTCCAATATCAACAGTATTACATCTAAGTGTTTGACATAGAGAAAGTCACTTTACATTCCATTCTTCAGATGCACTTTATAAAGAGAGAATGAGACACATTCCTTGATAGGACATTTTTAATTCATGAAAATTAAGTAAAACATAGCAAACAGTCAATAATCTCATTATTTCTGTGAGTATCTGAAAGAATAAAATAAATTCTTCTCTGTGGAACAAATCCATCACCATATTAACTTTTATAGTTGAAACCTCTGTTTCCATCAATTATTTCTTATCAAATCCCATTATCTTTACCACCTTCCTCCTGAAACTTTAATTTGTCAATATTGTTTTTCATGTTAATAGCCCATACCTGAACCCCATATGGTCCTATGAGGAAACAATGTGCTTATTGATTACTATGCTAACAAGAAGAAATAAGAGAAGGTGAAATAAGTTCATCATTTTCTCACTGAAAGGAGAGGTGTTCAAACTCCATGAGTCACAGATGACAATGATTCAATGATGTACTTTAGTGAGTAACCCACTGACCTCAAAAATACATCCAGTTTGGCTGTATTACTGAGTCCTGTCTAGAAGGATAGATGGTAGTGATAAGAAGGAAAGATGAAGGCAAAATTCCAATCTAAACCTTCTGGGTAAATTCTAGCATTCAGCTCAATGTTTCATGTGTTCTGACGTGGGGATTGAAATGGTCTAGACAACTGGTTTCAGGTCTGACTTGCAATTAAATGGAATTCTCAAGGTTAATTGCTACTCTGGCCCTTTTTATAGTTATTCCGATATGGACAAGCAATGGGGGGATGCACAAAGTACACACAATATTTTGATATTTTCAATGCTGTGAGACAAGTTGATGCCACACCACACTTATAAAATTTTGGCCTTATGCTTACTCATCTCAGGTAGACTAAATAATGATTCACTAAGAAGCCTACACCCATATCTCTAGAACATGTGCTGATTATCTAATTTGTCAAAAGAAACTTTAACAGATGTTATAAATATAAGGATTTTGAAGTTAGAAGTCATAATTTAGTCAAACAGCCCTGCTGTAATTACAAGAGTCACGACCCATTTGGTGGTCAAGGTCGCTTTTATGAGGGTCATCTAAGACCATCTGAAAACACAGACATGTACTATTGAGAGTTACTGTTAGCAAAAGGGCATGGAGTATAAAACAGGTGGCAACTAGTGTTCAAAAGGTCAACCTATCAGAACCAAGGTTCTGGCAGAGGACTAAGCCATCACTCAAGGTGTGTTGGAGTTACTGCATTTTGAATGAATTGGCTGTTTCTTGTTGTAAACATCTTGTGAAATAACAGCTATGGTACCTTCCCATTACCATGCATTTTCATAAAATGTATATACGTAATTTCATGATTACATCTCAATCTTGTGAGTACATATATCTGTGGGTGATCAGGAAGATCACTTTTCATTTAGCTGTATAATTTTGGTATATAGAAAATATACTAGGATATGCTTCATAGCAAGATCCATTGTCCCACGAGACTGTAGACCCTTTAAGCCTGCTTTATTCCTTTTTCTCAGACTAACACAGAAAATAATAATCTCTCCTCAGTCTAACACAGACTACACACATTTAGCTCATTTTTAACCTCAGAGCAAGATCAAACTAGACTAAAGGCCTTTGTATATAGATCATAAATTTAAAACTTTACAGTTATGCACAAAGCCAGAGTCGCAGGTGTCTTACCAAGGCTACAAACACAAAATACCCTAAGAGAAGCCTGCTAATTCTTTGCTTGCCAAGTCTGCTGATAAAAAGCTATGTCTCAGAGTTTGTGACATTGGGCACTGCACCCCTTTCCTCTGGTCCTGAGACCTTGAAACCTTGCCTTACTATGGCAATGGTTCTGTTCCTTATCGTCTATTACAGGAATGTGCTATGACCTTGAGGGTTTTGAAACTTTTCTCAGGATTGCAAGGAGTCTCCTGTTAAAAATGTGAGAAGTCAGGCAAGAGGGAAAATGAACAATAAAGTGAATTGACTGAAAGAGCACAGTGTGCATAGATTCATTTGATATCCCTCAAATTAGAATCCTCCTGCTTGTAAGCCTCTTACCCTGGACTCTGGGAGAAACCCCTCAGGGCAGGTATCAAGGGGGCTTCCAATAGTGTACATTATAATTTATAACAGTAGCAAAATTACAGTTATCAAGTAGCAACAAAAATAATTCTATAGTTGTGGGTCACCACAACATGAAGAACTGTATTAAACAGTTGCAGAATTAGGGAGGTTGAGAACCACTGATTTAGAAAAAGTAGGAATAGGATCAGATTCAGAGAGAAATGACGGAAAGAAAGACTAGCACCAGCATGGACATTGAGGAAATTCCTACAAGCCTAGGCATGTAGATGTCTTCTAGATGCAGAGAAAGAGTCCTGAAAATTGAGTCCCCAAAGTTTTCTAAAGCAGATAGCATATACGCACACTTAGCCCACTGTAAACATAAAGAACCTTATTGTGTGTTTTTGTTTTACAGAACTGTAACTGAATAAATCACATGTGCTATTTTAAAGTCATCAAGTTGCAGTAGCGTATTTTAGCAACAGTTGGAAACTATTAAACCTCTAATTCTTCCATAATATGATACAGGCAGCATCTTCTCACCTTTCCCATTTCATTTAGGAAAGCATCAATGAAGTCTCTTGATTCATCAGGATTCCAGTCTTTTCGGTGTTAGTTGATTATATGAGAAACAAACAATTTCAGTTCTTCCCAGTTTCTAAAAATTTTTTGATACGGTCCAGGAAGATGCTTCATTATCCATAGAAAGCCACTGTAGAGCTGATTGGGGGAAATAAGACAATCATAGAGACACCGTGGCATCAATTTCCAGGTTTTAAGACAGTCTGGTTTTTCCCTCTTCATTTCTCACTGTGAAGCTGTGGACTACTCTGACATAGGTTTTCTCTCTCAGTTCCATAGTGAGCATTTTGGTTCCACAAAGGAAAATATGCTGTCTCAAATCTCTTCTCACCATGCCGATTGCTTGCTCACTGGTACACGCCACCATCTCTTCTACCTGGATGCTGCCATTGTATGAAGCAGTTTTCTAGTCTTATGCTCATGTCCAGCCTGTAGCCTATAGGACTTCCAGAATAATCATCTGGCCATGTAAACACACGACTTTAGCCTGACTCAATCCTCCACTGCGTTTCCATTATACTCACACCAAGTCCAGTGACTTTTCCCTGTAGGTTCTATTCAGCTGGTCCTTGAGTACCTGTTCCCTCCTTCCTGTCACTGTTACTCTTTATGATGTGCTCAGTGTCCTCTGTGCTTGCGCCTGATTTTAAACATTTGCAGCTGTAACTCATCATACCCAGAAATCTCTCCTCTGAAATCCACGTAACCCCTGCTCCTGTGTTCATGAAGCCTCTGCTAAGTGGCACCTCCTTAGAACTGTCTTCCAGAAGATCCTCTAAGTGATAACTGTCAGTCACCTTCTCTCTATTCCTCTGTCATGATTTTTTTTCCTTCAGGAAAATGATAAGAAACATCTGTGTTTGCAGGCAATACTACACCACAGTGTCTCTTAATTATGATGTAATTGCCATATGAGTAAAACTGTATTTTTATTGAAATAATGTGGCTGTTGAATCAACTGTTTTTACTACTGTGCAGAAAGTTAATAGTATGGTGTAAATGGTAAGGACATGGATATGAATATTAGTTGTGATGCTTTCTAGGGATGGTAGATTAATAATTCTTTGATAGTTAATAATAATGATGCTAATTGTTATTGTTAGTTTATCTTGTTTCAGATTCCTGACACCACCAAAAAAGGCCACATGTGGCAGTGTGTACCTGTAATGTTAACACTGGGAAGGACCACAGGAGGGTGCCTGGGGCTTGCTGGCCAACTATTCTAGTGGATTTGGTGAGCTGCGGATTGTATGTGAAACCGTGGCTGAAGAAAATCAGCTGGAGAGTGACTGAGGATTAAACACAAAGTAGAAATGTATCCTCGGCACTCAGGTGCACGTATGTGTACCTGCACAAACACATGCACCAATATGTACATACAAGGACATGAACACACAACTCTGCAGAGACACATGCACACACATGTGCAAAAATTCAAAGGTGAAGACAGGAGTATCCTTCATTTACATATGGTATATTTGTCTAAGAAATCAGTCACATAGTACTTATAACCTTTACAGGAATTTGCCAAAGTAGATCAAAACAACATCATTAAGCAAAATCCAACTGCTGTCTCGAAAAACCAAAAAAAAAAAAAAAAAAAATCCAACTGCAAAGACACAATAAAGAATCAGGATATCACCAATTTGAATTTCCAAAGACCTAGACTTAGTCAATAATCATGAATAATTGTTAATAATAATATCAATGTTAGTGAACATTGAGAATAATAATCATTAGATTAAAAGTGCATCACCTCAAATATACACATACGGTTATTGTTTTTCATGAAAGTTAGAAATGCTTATTATAATCCCTATTATTGAAAATCCAAAACTCTACAGGCTGATTTCAAGGATTTATATTGAATTCAGACTTAAAAAGTTATATTTCAGATTTATAATAGCAAAAAAACCAAAAACAACAACAACAAAAAAAAAACCCTGAAGATTCTATCTCCAGTAGCAATTTCAAGATCCCCAACCAAGTCAGGGAAAGTGGTCTTTCTACTTACTCGGCCCATCACTGAAGCCTGCAAATATATGGCCTCATTCAGTAACTTTAGCAGCTCCTGAAACTGGCCATCCTCATATTCAAAGCGCTCTCCAAAGGTGACAGAGCAAATGATATTGGAAACTGCATTTTTATCTTCAAGTGAGGATTAAAAGGCTATCCTGGAGGTGGGGAGAGGGGAGATGAGTCCTTCAAAGTTATTTGTTTCTATTTTCTATAGAAATTCAACTTTACATGACATTACATAACAGAGATGCATATGAGAGGCTATATCCAAAGAATCCTGCATGGGGCTAGAATTCATTAAGGATTCAGTCAGTGCCTGGAAAATCAGATACACAAACAAGTTTTAAATTCAATAATGTGTTTGATGACCTGTTCTGCAGCACTTCTATTCAAGATTATTGTAAGACATTCACTAGTTGATCATAGCACACTGCAAGGCCTGGCATAAACGCCATGATGATTCATCTTCCTTGTCAACCTGACTGGATGTAGAATCACCATAGAAACATATCTTTGAGTATCTGTGAGGAACTTTCCAGGAAGGTTTAACTGAAGCAGAAAGACCCACCTCAAAGGTGGGCAGTAGCATCATCTCCTAGGATCCCAGATTGAACAAAGATGGGGAAGAGCACCAACATCAGCATTCTCTATACTAATTGGCTGTAGGTTCAATGTGACCCACTGCCTTATGCTCCTAGCATCAGTACTTCCTTTCCATGAAGGGCATTCCCTAAAAGTGTGAGTCAAAATAAACCTTTCCTTTCATCAAGTATTTTGTCAGAAGAACACCAAAGTAATTAGGAACTAATAAATAGCTGTCACAGCCCCCAGCACCTGCCCATAAGATGCCCACCTCCCTCCTCTCCTATGGCCTCTACTAGATGTAGGGCTTCCTCCTGGATGCCCTGCTCTAAGCTCTTCTTTCCCAATCCAAAGTTCCTTAGTGTCATCAGGGCGAACCTTCTTTGTTCTTTCCATGTCTGACCATTAGATACCATCAATCCTGGAAAAGGGAAATTCACGATTATAATACTATGAGTCTGTTATATGAACTTGTGGCAAACACTAGAGACATGAAAACCCATCTGTGCAAAAAATCTCCAACACTGGACAGAATGGTCAATACTATTGGTACCTTGGAACATCAGGAATTTGAATAAAGTTTCTATATCATGTAATTTAAAACATAAACTCCATAGGTTTATCAGCAAAACCTGGGGTACATTTTATTAGCAGATATCCTGATTAGATTTTGTCACTTGAGAAAAGGAAACCACAATTGGAATTGCCTCGATCAGATTGGCCTTTGCCCATGTCTGTGAAAGGTTGTTTTGATGATGAATATGTGAGGGTCCAGCCCCTAGGCCACCATGGGTGGTGCCATCCCTGGGTATTTGGGCCTGCGATGTGTAAGAAAGCTATCTGAGGTTTGGCCAGTGTTGTACTTCCATGGTTTCCACTCTAGTCCCAGCTTCGGGGCCTTTCCTGACTTATCTCAATAGTGTACTATAATCTGAAGGCTTGGGATGAAATAAAGTCCATCTTCTCCAAAATGTCTTTGGTCATGGAGTTTTTCACAGCAACAGAAAGCAAACTAGAACAGTAGGAAAAGCAAGGAACCGGGGATACATTCAGGCTTTGAAGGGACACATAGTTGTTAAACAAGCATATAAAACTCAAGGGTTCCTGATGCCAAAGCCATACTTTAGTTATAAGTCACATAAACGTAAGTAATGATTTATGTTAAGCTAAATACCAGGAGTGCACTCCTGAATAAGTGAAAGTACATGCTCTTGGCATTTTAGGAGAGAGCCTATATAAAGAGGACCTTTAAAGCTAGCCAAGTGATTCCAGAGGCAAAGAAGAAAGAATATTTGATGCAAAGAAACAGAGCAGGAGTGGGTGTGGGTATCTCCTCAGACCACCATTGGATGGCATAGGCAATACCTACATATTTTCATTTATTTACTTCTAGAATGCTTTTCAATGGTCTTCAATATCATTGTGGCCTCTCCTTCCAAGTAAAAGGGCCATTGCTGATGTCAGATACCAGAAGACTTCTCAACCTTATCCTATATGACCCTTCAGCAGCTTAGACCTGTCTTTCCTGAACCTCTACTTTCCAGAAGCACTCTGGACAATACTTTGTAGATGTAACCAATCGTCTTTTTAAAATAAGAAACACAGAGCCAATGTAAAAGAGAAAGCCGAGAGGTCAGAGCTCAGAGATAAAACCTTACCTCCTGCAGTGCTCCTAGCTTCCCCCAGAGAGAGCTTCTTCCTGTTTGTCTCTCTTTAAATAGTCTTTCTGTTCTGCCTTCTCATTGGTTGTAAACCCAACCACATGACTGCCTCGTCACTGCCTGTAAGTACCGCCCTTCAGGTCTTAAAGGCGTATGTCTCCAATACTGGCTGTATCCCTGAACACACAGAAATCTACCTAGCTCTTCTAACCACCACGCTCTTGCTATGGCTCTAATAGCTCTGACCCCAGGGCAACTTTATTTATTAACATAAAATTAAAATCACAATTCAGTACAAATAAAATATCACCATATTTCCCTTTTTCTATTTTAATAAAAAGAAAAAAGGCAAAAGGTTATAACTAACAAAAGAAAAACTATATACAAAAGTACAATAACTATATATAATATATACAAGTAACAAATACCTAAACGATGTCTAGTTCATTTGTATTTGACAAATCAGAGAAAATAATTCCCTTATCTATCCTATTTTAGTAAGTCCAAAATGTATCTAATTCACTTTCTATCCTAATTAATCTTCAACTATAACTAACTAATCTTCAACTCCCTCAGAGACCCAAGAAGGAAATAATATTAGCTAACAAAAATAAAAACAGGAAGTGCACAAAAGCAACTTCCAAAAATTTTGTGAGTTGACAGAAACAGCCAGCTGCCTGGACAGTCACCTGAGGTTTCTCCGCAGTGTTGGGGCATCATCTTCAGCCTATAGGCTTATCGTATCTGACAGACTCATTTGTGAAGTAGGTTGTACACAAGGTCAACAGTTCAACCTCACATTGGGTGAGAGCAGTCCATGTACCAGAAACACCTGAATTCCACTAGTGTCATGTCATGATTCAGGATTTTAAATTCTGGAAATTGTTGATAGTTTTTGAATTCAGCTGTCCATTCTTCTTGGCTGTGTATAAATGGCTTCATATCAGCAATACTTACATACTTTCTTCCTATTTCTCAATCAATTGATGATGACATATTCATCATTAATCAAAACAGCCTTTCACAGACATGGGCAAAGGCCAATCTGATTGAGGCAATTCCAATTGTGGTTTCCTTTTCTCAAATTAGCAAATCATAATAACTGTTTTTAAAATTAAATAATACCACTTTTTTTCTAGTGAACTCAGAAATAAAAATATCACTCAGACATATTAAGTAGCTATTCGAAATACTTGCCCTGTCCCAATTTTATATAACTCAATGAACTTCTTACAATTAGATTGGCCATTCCTAAGCAGTTGACCTTCCTCTAGGGTTTACACTCACAGTCAATTACATTTTGTTTTGAGACAGGGTTTCTCTGTGTAGCTTTGGAGTCTTTCCTGGAACTTACTCTGTAGCCCAGGCTGGCCTCGAATTCACAGAGATCTGCCTGTCTCTGCCTCCCGAGTGCTGGGAGTCAATTACATTTTTATGCACTTACCCCCCACAAACAAAACAAAACAAAATGACAATTTTGGAACTACAAAACCAAATAATTAATGTGTTCTACCTTATAATCCACATATTTTACTCCTGGGCATATATCCAGAGAATGCCATATTATACTGTCTTAATTAGTTTTCTATTGGTGTACTAAAACATTTCACCCAAAGAAACTTATAAATGAAAGAATTGTCCCCAGAGCTCACAGCTTCAGGGGGTTAGAGGCTATGACTCTCCTGGCAGAAACAGTGCTAGAGCAGTAGGTAAGAGCTTACATCTTGAGACACAAGCATGAGACAGAGAGAGATAGTACGGAATAAAAGCCTGTTCCCAAGGACCACCACTCCTCTAACAAGGCCATACCTCTTAAACACTCCCCAGCTGTTCAGCCAAGTAAGGACTATGAATTCAAATATATGAACCTATGGAGTCCATTTTCAAAGCACCACAACTACAATAGATATATTTTCATCTCCATTTTTATTGTTGCTGTATTTGTGATAACAAAGAAAGGGAACAAGCCCAAATGGCTATCAACAGATGAATGAAGAATGAACATTTGATAAATATATAAAGTACAATATTCTTCAGGTGTAAAGTAAAATGAAATTGTCAGAAAAATGAATGCACTTAGAAAGTATAATTAAGCAAGATGGCCAAACTCCAAAAGAAAAATATGTGCTCGTTTTCTCTCCCATGTGCATCTTAACTTATGATACATGCATGTATGTATCTACATAGGTATAAGTGTGAGTATAGTATACCATTAGAAAGGAGGCCAAGAAATGGAAATATTAGTTTATGAGGAAGAATAGAATGCAGGCAAAAGTATACATGAGTTTTGAAAGATGATATAAGCACTTGCTAGTTTATTTTCTATTATCAAACATTAAAACAGCAGAAATCCTCAAGATGAGGTTGGAAAGCTTGTCTTCTTTCATCCCATTCTCCATTTTTGAGAAATCTAAACTCTTACAATTTTTAATACTATATGTTGATACTCGCTATCTAGCTCTACCTTATATTCCAAAACCATAAACAGAACTGCTTTGCTTTGCAAATTTAAGTCATTTTAGACAGCACTTTTATGGTCATGTTTATTGCTTTTCTACTTATAATTCCTCTTAGAAGCAAAACCTAGCAACACATGTGGGTTTTTCCTAAATGCTTTCCATCAGGAAATGGAAACTATGCAAGGTACAAAGAATAAGAGATGGCAGAGAGCTCAGTTCTAAGTGGAAAATCAATATCAGAGCCATTATTTACAAAATTAAGGGGTCATTGTGATAGAGGAGGTAAAAAAAAAAAGCTAAGAGAGCCGGGCGGTGGTGGCGCACGCCTTTAATCCCAGCACTCGGGAGGCAGAGCCAGGCGGATCTCTGTGAGTTCGAGGCCAGCCTGGGCTACCAAGTGAGTCCCAGGAAAGGCGCAAAGCTACACAGAGAAACCCTGTCTCGAAAAACCAAAAAAAAAAAAAAAAAAAAAAAAAAGCTAAGAGTCAGGTACAAGGGATGATTGATTACAAGGGAGCAAGAAATTCAGTACAGGGCAGCTTGGCAGCTGTACAAATAAACTTACAGCTGTTGTGACAACATGGACCAAACATGTAAAAACAAAAGCCAGTAAAAATCCCAGCATGGAGAGGAGACATGGACATAAAGTGTCACCAATAGCTGAGGAGTTAATGGCAACTTCTAGCTGCTGAGAGAGGTAGAGAGAGAGAGAGAGAGAGAGAGAGAGAGAGAGAGAGAGAGAGAGAGAGAGAGAGAGAGATTTCTCTAAGGGTATGTCATGTTTTGGTTCAAACATAAAGCAGAGAGTGACATCATATCCAAGTTTGTGGGCAGCACAAATTGAATTTGAATTTTTCTAATAATAAAGAAAAGAGCAGACACAAAGTTGAGTATTTAGGAAAAAGGGTTGGGTGGATCAGGGAGGAGTTTGGAAAGGGGTAAATTTGATAAAACCTCCTTTCATGAGTTTCTCAAATAATTTATAAAATATTTTTAACATTAAATAATGAATTATGAAAAGAGGCTCAGGAAAATCTAGGCTAGCATTGAGCACATGCTAGTGACCTAAGTTCACCTGCACACTCCTCGAAAAGGCCAAGAGTAGAGGATAAACAATTGGATTTTCCAAAAGATTTATTTGGAAAGCCAGTAACTAAAGAAAATGGGAGGCTTTCAGCAACCTGGCACTTGATAGCCTGAAACGAGCACTTTCTATATCCACAAGGCAGGTGCAAAGAAGTGTCTCTGAGGTGAGGCAAGAATTGAATTTGGAAACTTCTGGTGCTGTTCTGGTTGGTATTCTAGGAATTAATGTTATGAAACCAGTTATTTGTTAATACACAGGTCATGGTGCACATGTAGTTTTCTGTATAGTGTTAAATCAGGATTAAAAGTTGGGGCCTTGTGCAACCAAAGAAATAATTGATCATTAGATCCTGAATCTTAATGTAGATGTAATTTTGAATGGTTTTATTAAATAAGAAACACAGAGCCAAATGCAGAGTTAAAAGCCCAAGAGGTCAGAGCAGCAGCTAAGAGCTGAGACTAAAACCACCTTCTTATCACCCATTGCTGCTGCCGTCCTTCCCCTGAGAAAGGGACCTACTTCCTGTGTGTCTGTCATTTTATTGACTTTCTGTTCTGCCTTCCTATTGGTTGTAAACCCAATCACATGACCTCCTCATCACTGCCTGTCTATACAGACCTCCAGGTCTCTATGGTTGGTATTGAGATTAAAGGCGTATGTCTCCAAACTGGCTATGTCCTTGAATACACAGACTCTGCCTGCCATGTGATCAGATTAAAGGCATGCGCCGCCGCCGCCGCCGCCGCCACCGCCGCCGCCGCCGCCACAACCACCACCACCACCACCCAGCTTATGCTATGGCTTGCTATTAGCTCTCATCCCCAGGCAACTTTATTTATTAACATACAAATAAAATCACATTTCAGCACAAATAAAATATCACCATATTTTCCCCTTTCTATTTTAATAAAAAGAAAAAAAGGAAAAATGTTATAACTAATATAAGAAAAACTATATACAAAAAGTACAATAACTATATACAACATATACAAGCAATAAATACCTAAACAATGTCTAGTCCATTTAAATTTGACATTCAGGGAAAATAATTCCATTATCTATCCTATTTTGGTAAGTCCAAAATGTACCTGATTCACTTTCTATCATAACTTATATTACTAATAGAACTATCTTATAATGTCTTTCAAATTTATACACTTACTCTTTAGTGAATTTCTTTTCTGAAATTCTTAACAAGGAAAACTATAACTATCTAAACTTTAACTAACTATAAATATCTAATCTTCAACTATAACTATAACTAATCTTCATGTGACCCTCACCCTGCCTTTTTAGTGACAGATTCGTCCTTAGTCGCCTCAGATGTCTTTGAGCTCAGTTTGTTGTCATTAAAAACCCCAGAATGACTTTCTTCTTGTCACAGTCTCCTGAGTAGCTGGGGTTACAGCTCTTTGTCACCAGGTCCGGTATCCCTGTACACACCATGGATTCTCACATCTTTGGGTTTTCAGCCTGGAAAGGAGAGGAGAGAGATGAAGTAAACTGGGGTTATCAATCTTATAATGTCAGTGTCAGCCAATTATTTCTTAATAGCTAGCAACTGAGTAGAAATCTGACCCAACATTTAAACTACTGATTTTTAGTTGTGACTGTCAAAAACATCAGTTTCATACTTAACTAAAATCAACTGAAGGTGGAGCAGTAATACATGGCATGTTCCCCCTCAGTTAATATTCTCTAGATATTTATTCCTCAAGTCCTGAGGGATTTTGGAGCGGTAATTAAAAATGGGGCTCTTTCTTGCTCATTTGGAATCTACAGAGGAAACTAATTAACTCTTATTTAGGGTACAGTTTTCTTGGTCAGATACTATAATAGTCCTAGGGGATTGCCCCTCTTCCTTTTATAAGCAGGGTATGAGATGGGCCAAGTTTGAGGTAAACAATTGCTAAAACAGTGCATATTGTTATAAAGACCCTGCTACCCATCATGCATAAAACCCGAGATTGACTTTTTAAAACTGTTTTCCTAAGAGATCCAGAAATTTGCTGGGGTCATGCTGATGTGAGTGGCCTCTGCTGCCTCCTGGAGCCATGGTATTATCCAGGCCTGGGCTGCTGCCAAGGGCCATGTCTGGGTTTGTGGTCCTACTGTAGCCAGAATCTGTGTTTATGTCCATGGCCCTTGATACCTCTGAAGTCCAGGCCAATGCCAGGAGTCTTGGCCACCACCTGGATCCATGTTGGTGTCTGAGAGTCATGCTGGAGCTGGGACCATGCTGATCTGAGTGGCTATGGTGGTATCCAGGCCTGGGCTGCTGCCAGGGGCCATGTCTGGGTCAGTAGGCCTACCACAGCCAGAGTCCGTGTTGATGTCCGTGGCTCATGTTGCTACCCAAGGCCAGATAGATGTCTGGAGTCTAGGCCATGACATGTGGCCATGTTGGTGTCTGAGGCCCATGCTGCCACTGGGACCATGCTCACCTAAGTGACCTGTGCCGCCACACAGGGCCATGGTGTTATCTCGACCCAACTTGCTACCGAGGGCCATGTCTGGGTCCCTGGCCCTACAGCAAGCAGCATGGGTCTGAGTTGATGTCTGTGGCTCCTGTTTCCACCAAGGACTGTGCAGATAACTGAGGTCTGGTCAGCCATCTGAGACCATGTTGGTGTGAGGGCAAGAGATAACACTATTTTAGGTACAATAATATCAACTGTAGTAAGAAACTTATCAGATATTCCCTATATAACTACAGTTAACACTATCAGAGCTTTTTAAAGAGTACTAAATTGTGCTAAAATACATATTATTGCATGTTTGGATTTATCACTTAGATTAACCCAACCAAAATATTCCCCATTAGTGTGACTAAATATTTGTTCATCTTTTGTTCAGACAACTTGTCCTTACAGATAAAAACCTTCCTCAGCATGGCAAAACAACATCATACTGTCTCCTATTACAGGTGTGCCTTTTATCCGCCCCACCCCTGACAAAAGGCATTTGAATTCTGTGTTTACAAATTGAGAATTAATATACAATGGAGTCAATAAATAAAACAGCATCAATTTGGGGTCAGTGGTATTGTATTCTTGTTGTTTCACCAGTCTTGGCTTGATGAGCTAGTCTTGAGGTTCTCCCCAAGTCATTCCCTTACTTGTCCTCTTGGGGCATCGGCCTTGATGGGTTTGTCATGTATCTTTCTTCTGGTTGTTTTTGGGATGCTTTCCTGGTCAGAGGCATCAAAGTGGGAATTACCTGGGACTTCGTTAACCTTTGGAAAGATACTATCATAATCCTACTTTGACGTAAAAAGCATACCAGGAAGGCCCTTTCCATTGATTAATTTCTAGATCTTTCCATTTAACATATACTTTAGGCTGTGTCTCCTTTAGGACTAAATTATTTTGTGCAGCAGCAGAAGCATTAAATTTTAAAGTGGAAAAATTTCAAAGTTAACATTGCTATCTGTAGCATAATATATGGGGATTGGAGTGGGTGTATATATGACAGTTTAGTTTTTTAAATTTGTTAAGTGTTTTTATTGTTTTTTAACAATAACTTGATGTTGTAGATTCTAAGGAATTCCAATACAGGATTAATAGTTCATAAACTGAAAAAAATTAAGTGCTTATTAGTATAAGCTGGACCATTTTGAGTTTTTAATTGTAATGAGAGTTCTAGAAAGAAACTGTATAAAGAATTATTTGACAGCTCAAACTTCCACAAGAAGCATAATGGTATTTTCCTGTGTCCCCACATGGGGCTGTGATGTGGAGCTGACTAGTTAGGAAGAGACATTATGCATGCCTATAGTGAGTTCCAGCATAGGTCTCTACATACTGATAGCAGAGAAGGCCTCAGACATATACAGCTGTAGCTCAGATGTCAAAATGATGTCCATTCATTACTAATTATGCATTAGAAACTTGGAATACTTGACAAAATAATGCCTTTTATAGAGAATATGCTCTCATGAGCCCCCTCTTTCCTGTCAGATATGAGCATTTATGTCAGACTAAGATCAAGCATGAAACTAAAAAATAAACAATATTCCCCTATTTAACAATGATCATTAACTTTTAAATATCTAAACATAAGGCTGTTATTTGGGACTTTTAAAATTTAGGTCAATTTTAGTTTTGAGCTCAACAAGACTCTCCTATTACATAACAGGATACTCAGAGTACCTGAGAAATAATCACAGAAAATACAGAAAGAGAAAACATTTGAATTTTCCCATGTAGAGAACCCATTGGCTGAATTACTTTGCTAATTGCTCTTGGGTCTGTTACCATTCTCCATTTGCCAAATTTTTTTAAAAAATAACAAATACAGGAGAAGTCCCACGGCTGGTTGATTCTTCAATATGCTGAGCATTTAACTGCTCTTGTAACAGCTCTTCTAAAGCCTGAAGTTGTTGTTAAAGGCTATTGCTGAACCCATACAGGCTTGTCTTTTAACCATTTTAAAGGATGAGCTGTTGGTGTTGGTGTCTTTGGAAGATCAGTAGTTTTGTCCCCTGTTCTTGTACAATCTGGATAGCTGGTGACCACTCATTAGAATAATACCTCCTAATATTTCTCTCAGAAACATGTTAGTTTCTGGTTTGTTTCTGAGGTTTTGAGGAATGTTAATTTGAGTATTCCATTGTTGAAACAGATCATGGCCCCCATAAATTCATAGCTATATTAGGCACATATGGCTTTAATTTTCCTCTCCGTCCTTCTGGACCTATACATTTGAGCCATCTTGTCCTCTGTTTCACTTGATATAATTTTTCTATCCCTAATAGCTGAACATTTACCTCCTGAAGAGGTGAATTTGGATGCCAAGATTCTGGTGCAATTATTGTAACATCCACACCTGTGTCTAAGAAACCTTCTGAGAGAACGTCATTTATTCGTGTTTTTAATTTTGGTCTTTGTTCATTTATAGAAGTTTGCCAAAAAAATTGCTTTATGGTTTCTCTTGAATTTTCTGTTCTCTCTGTCTCAGCTATTTTATCACCCCGAGCAGCCTGTTTTATTCCAATAGGCATTTGGTTATTTAATTGCTCTGAGAAGGGGTTTCTTCTATGATGGCAGGAAAACTCTGAACTGAATTTGCTGTGGGAGCCTGCATGAGGCCCCTCTGGGAGCTTCCTGAAGACTGAGGGAAAGGATTACCCTGCCTGTCTATTGTTGATCTACATTAATTGGTCCAATGTTTAACCTTACCACACCTTCTGTATAATCCAAAAGGGAGGGGCATTCTGTTGCCATTGTTCCTTGAATAAACATTCTTTCTAGGAATGCCCTGTTTACACTACCTTTTCAAGTGAACTTATTTACCACAACCAAAACATCTGACATTGTTTTTCCTCAAAGCTTTTGAAATCACCTCTCCTATCCACATCTCATCATGGTCACGAGACTCAATATTAATTGTGTCCCTGATCCAATTCTCCAAGAGTGCTGATCTTGCCTTTAATGGCCTGATTATTCTTTTGCGTGCTGCATTCAAGTTCTCAAAAGCCAAAGATTCAATTATTATCTGTCTGGCTTCTGAATTTGGTACCATTCTATTTACTGCTGAAGACAGTCATTGTAAGAAATTTGTGATGGATTCTCTGGGGCCCTGTATAACTTTTGTGAATGATTCAGTTTTCTTTCCTGCTTCTTCAATTCTGTCCCACACATTCACAGCTGCCATGTGGCATAGAATTAAGGTTTGGTTATCATATAAACATTTTCTTTGTAATCTGTGCTGAAATCCTCATTGTAGAAAAAGCAATTAACAAGTGCCTGTAAAGAGCTGTAGAATATTCATGCCATTGAGTCATTGCAAAAACTTGGGGGCCAAAAAAAAAAATAGATTTTTGCTTAAAATACAAAGTATTTCCCACTGTCCAGAGGGATGGATATTGGACAGAGATATTTTTCAGGATGATGAGAAGCAACTTAAGTTGCTTATTTAGAAGACAGCCAAAGAAAATTTAAGACTTTGACCCTTTGGCTCTGATAATAGTAGTCAGTTCGTTACAGGGGCTAGATTAATAGCTTATCAGAATTCCATTGATTAATATTAATACTCTAAACTTTTGAAGTCTGAATAGCAACATTGTGAGAGGGAAAAAAATCTCAATTTCAAATTTTGTATATTATTTTTAGGACTTCTACAGCTTGCATTTACAGATCTTGTATCACTTTCTCAGATGATCACAACTTACTTAAGCTTTTATAGCCTTAGACATTTACAACTTATACCCTGAATCATCTTCCTAGACCCTTACAACCTCCATAAGCTCCATTACTGAGCGCAGTCCTTGAAAAGCAAATATTTAAAATAAATAGTAAAAATCAAGTTAAATCATTTTTGTGAGTTCATCTCTTTCAATATAAAGCCTGTTAGCAAGGCAAACTGCATGAATCTGCCCTTTTAGCAGGAGATCTAGTAACTCTAGGAAAAGGAAGGCCTGATCTTTATATATGAAATAGATTGATGTAGCAGCTACAGTTGTTGGGAGAGTAGCTAGATGTTTTTGTTGTTGAAATGATAAAGCTACAATTAGCTATCAGCATCATCAGAAATCTGAGAAAGATAAATTTGTGCAGGAATGTGGTGATATTTTACTTGTGCTTTAATAAATAAAGCTTTCCTGGAGATCAGAGGAAAAAGGACAGCCATGCAACTGTACCACATACCCTTAATCCTATCACTGTTCAAGGCCACACTGGAAACAGAGCCAGGTATGGTGGCACATGACTTAATTCCAACACTAGTTAACCATGGAAGTCTGGAGGTCTGTACAGACAGATAGGAAGTGACAGAGCTGTGTAGGAAGAGGAAGTGATGTAGCTGGATAGAGAGCAAATAAGATGGTAGAACAGCAAGGAATATGTGCATGGGTAGACAGGAAGTAACTTGCATTTGGAAGCTGCAGAGTTGGTGAGGTAAGGTTGGCTGGTAGCTTTTCGTATTTCCCTGATCTCTCTAAGGCTTTCACCCCTATATTTGGCTCCATGTTTTTTTATTTAATAAGACCATTTGGAAATCCATTTATATAGGGACTATAATCTAAATAGCCTCTGTATCAATTAAAATAACAAAGACTTACCTGCTACCTGGATGATTATTATAGGCTCCTCCCTAGTGTTCTTGGGGTCAGAAGTTGTTAGTCACTGGCAGTAACACAGCAACATTAAGTCTCATATTGACACATAGGACAGCACTAGCCTTCAGTTACCACACCCAGAAGATCCAAGAGACTTTCCTCTGGATGGGGAACTTGATAGACTGAGCTACCTTGGTGTGGCAAAGAGGATCAGTCAGTTTTCTGATATCCTGTTTGTCCACAGGTTGGGCAGGGTCCTTGAAGCTGGTGAGGCTTGGGCAAGTTCTTTGCCCAGTGTTTAGTGTTACCACAACCCAGATGGAGTCATTTTTGCCTTGTCTTCTTTTTTGGAAGAGACCATAGGACTGCCCTCTAGGAGATGACAGTTTTGGTATCATAGGAAGCATTTTTTATTAAACATTTCAAATGTTATATTTGGCAATCTCTGAGGAGCTTGAAGGCCAAAATTTAATTTATCAAGTATATTTGATTTTAAAGCAACATTACTTGTTTTTAATTACTTGCTTTAGGATTAATCTTGAAAACATATATAGAAGACTATGTAAAGGGAGGTATAAATTTGTCTCTTCCTCCAAGCTTGTTTCTTTAAATGAATTACATGTGTACTTAGCATGACTACAAGCATAGTTTTGAACACATTAAAAAAATGGTCATTTATAAGGTGACTAACCATTAAGTTTCATGTCTTAATTATCTTTAATAGTTTAAAAGTTAGTAGCTTCTACAGGATTATGATTTTTATAGTTTTATCTCTGTTAAATTTTAGCCTAAAAATTTGAATTGAAGATTTAATTGAAAATTTCCTGTAAAATAAAACTTTAAATAGAAAACACAGCCCATAGATGTACTAGGAGCCTTACAAAGTCATAAATATATCCCACAGAAAATCTGGTAACCTTATTTTCCCTATTCTTCTTATTGTAACATTACAGAATATTACATTTTCATGTATGACTCAGTTTATCCAAATAGTTAAGGCTTCACAAAGTTAGCAAAGACAAAGAGGCTAGACCTATGTCTTTAAGCCAGTTATTGTTAACCTGAATAGACATTAGGAATTGATCAACCTTACTTATCAAATATATTTTGTTTATTAAACATATGTCATTTTTATTCAAATTGTATATTTTTAGGATAAAAATCATCATATAAAAATACATTCTAATCCAAAATAGCTTGAGACCTGTTATTGCTTCCTTAGTGCAAAAAGAAGATAAGAAGAGTCCATTTTAAGTTACATATTAGCATTCAGTACTAAATTAAGAACATCTATGTATTGTTTTTTAGCTATTAATATTTTGTCACAATTTTTAAGTTAACTTTTTGCTTGAAATTTTACAGGCCACTTGTGCCCCCACACTCACAATTGTCTTACAGATTCTGAGAGAAAGAAAGTTGACATTTCAGCAAGAGGTTTGAATATCCAAGACCTTGATTGGGGGAACTTTTTTTTAGTAAACAATAAAGGGGGAAGAGGCCAAAGGGCTAGGCATATATTGATTATATCCAGCCATCCAAGATTTTATATAATTCCTTTTTGATTAAAATTTTTAAATAACATGAGATACAACAGTAACAAAAATTTATTATTTGTTTTAAAAAATATTTTCTAAGGGGCTATTAGACAGCATCTGAAGCTCTTACCCAGTATAAATAACACCTTTCCCATTTCTGCATAGGTAGACCACCCTCCTTATTTTTAGTTTTTAGTCTGCATACCATTGTTTCTTTCCAGAAAAGCTTGAAGCCTCATGCAATTAGGGCCTAATTACATACAACCAGCTAGAAGAAGTGACTGTATACCTAGGAGAATGTTCAATGATTTTGCCTATATCCTTGTTTTTGAATAAATGTTAACTTTTAACAGGTCCAGCTCTGATTATTTTCAGCAGGACTTTCGGGATTATTACTGAAAGTTTATGCAGAAGGTTTTATTTTATTTTTTATAACCAGTTTGTGTGTGTATGCAGCTGGAGACTGACAATCTGAGAAGCTTAATAATTTTTTTCTTATGAAGTCATTAAGCTGAAGAATAATATAAGTATCTGTAACCCAGGTTACATTCCGTTATTAAGTGAAGAATTATAGGTAAAACATGTTTTTATCTCCCTTATATGATTAAAAACAGAGCCATCCTGACAACCCACATACAATATATCTAAGTAATTTGTCACAGATAATAGATTATGAGCAAGCAAGGACCATATTTTCTCAGCCAACCCCTTTGTTGACAGTCTGCAAATTGCAGTTACAAAGAAAGAATCAACCACTTTATTATCTATCTTGAGAAGTAATCTTATAAGAAAATTTTAAAGAAGTCACAAACCTAAGCTAATGAAGAGCCCCCCAAAAATGAGAAAATTGTGTACTTATAACCTATACTTCTGAGTGTTTTCAAACTATCACCACTTCGATCTTTTTCCTTGCACTCTATCAGGCAGGGAAAAAGCAATTCAAACTAATGCATGACTATGGAAACATTTTGAACTAACACCCTGTAATCAGAAATCACAAATTCTGGATTTTCTTCAGTTCCTAGAGGTGTCCAGAATAAGTCTTGGGACATGGAGACTCCCAGAATGTCATATGTCCTCTAATTCAGGCTCAAGTCAACATTCCTGAAATATCGTAAATCTCTTAGCTTCAACTCCAGTTGGCACCCCCAAGACACTGTAGCACTATGACACTTTAAATCTCAAAATGTACTTTCTGCTCTGTGTGTAACCCCTGATCGTAATAAAAAAAAAACCTGTAGCCCTTTTGTGGGGATACAGAGTCAAATTATTCTCTGTAGCTCTGACTAGTCAGAACTTTCTTCCCCATGGTGTATTTGAATAAAAGGTGCTTCTGTTTCCAGACTTTGGTGTTCTACTCCCTGTTATATGTGCAATTTCAGAACCCAATATTCTCTTGTTCCAAAGTATTCTTCCTATTTTGAAGGCATCTGGTGGAGCTAGCAAGATTGCTTAGTGTGGAAAGATGTTGCCACCAAGATTGACAACATAAGTTCAATATGTGGCAGGCACAAGATGGCGGGACATAATTTACCCTTGCATGTTGTCTTTTCACCTCAACCTAATATTGTGGTATATGTGAGGCCCCATGTATAAACCACTCCCTCTAAAAGGTAAATAAAAATTTAAAGGTATGAGTATCTGAGTTCTCTTTCATCACCATTGCAGCAAACATCAGGGAAGCATTTCAAAATTTCATGTCATAAGCAGCAAGCAGAAAGAGTTTCAGCTGAATAGTGTGGCCACAACTCTGCTATGATACAAAATTTGAGATTATTCTCCTGATAAAGTCTATTCTAGACTTTATAACATCTATTTTTATCAGAAATGACTTATGCCCAGTAAGACCTTCCCTGTTGTTACCATGCATATGTCTTAACTGTATTTTAAAAATAGGGTAAGAGTATAGTTAAAGTTTATAATAAGAGTTGACCTTTAAAGGAATGTGCATTGAGCAGAACCTGATGCAGTTCAGTACGTGCCATTTAAAATTGTCCTCTCATATGCTCATTGTGTTAAGTGGGGAGTCCTTCTCCCTTGCTTCGTTCAGTGTCCTTATTAATACACAGCTCTATTTCTGAGTAAAAGGCAAGGGAGCATCCCCTTTAGAAACACTGAACATTTTAATACTCTGGCAATACGGCAGGTATCCAGATTCCTTTGTGAGGAAGAGGCAGAATTTGGGTTTCTTCCCCATGTTGTGGAAAATAGAGAGAAATAAGGGTGGTCTAAAGTAGTCCTTGTTGACAGCAACAGTGGGATGGAGCCACAAGCAGGGCTACATGCAGAGAATACCCCTGAAGCAGAGAACTGTAAGGAGAAGAGGGCAGACAAACTAAACTGGAGCCCTGAACCCTCTCCTGCTCATCACAACTCACCTATTGAGCATAGCAGAAAATATTCTATGGGAGCCCACAAAGATTCCAACTTGTGGTTTGACTCAAGGTCAGAGTCAGAGTTTATGTTGCTCTCCATAATAGAGTGCAAAGGCATGGTTACCAGATGTCTTTTTTTTTTTTTTTTTCTGCAAGGTGTCTTATACTTCAAGGTCTAATCATAAGATACTTTGCTGTGGGGCATGGTTACCAGGTGTTTTGAAGGGTGTAAACTTGGTTGTACTTTGTGCTTTGATTTTGAAAAGGGAGGTCTTTTGCCTCTCCCCTTGCTAGTGAATAAAAAGCCCATTAGAAATAAACTCGAACGCTGCTGAGTATTGACTCAGGGTCCCCGTGAAGCTATCCTGTGTCTCTGTTATTTTTTCTCAAATGTATTTCCATCTAGCATTTCTCAATTCCTCACTCCACTATTCAAGGGACACTTTGATAGGTTGGGACTGAACCCCAACACTGGGCTGGGCCTCAGCAAGGTTCTGTCTTCTTAAACTGTTCATTGTCCAAAAATTGCTCTGTATTTAATGCATCTGAAGTGGTCCAATCTTTGGGTCCCGGTGTAGCCCAGTGAAATTGGTCAGAGTCATGGTTCCCCACAGAAGGCAGCAAAGTGACATAGCTTGAAATATGGCACACATACCCAGGCAAATAGACAGGGGGAGTGGCTCTTGACCTCATATACCCACGACTCTTGATGTCCTAAACTTCTCCATCCTCACCAATCTACTTGTCTAGTGCCATTTGACCAATACATCCATTATTTCCCTTATATATATATAAAACACTTTTTAGTCATAGATTATAATTGCCTTATAGGAATTTTTATCAGCATATTTATAATACTCTTTGTTACAAAGTACATCTGCTTAATAGGAATAGGTTAGGATGTATGTTTCTAGGGAAATGTCCTGTAAGCATCCAAAGGAAGATATTGAACCTTACTGCTCACAATGGTCAGGTCCATAGTAGTATAGCCTCTACTTCTCTGTTCTCTTCCATAGAGTGTTAAGGAGATAACACATAGTCACACCACAGTTGTCAAAGATGTACTGATGTATAAGAAAGAATTCCTGTCTAAGCAGATACATGTACGATCCCTGTCATGAGCCTTTCCCCCATGCTGTTCTTTCGCTGTAAAGCTTGTGCCATTCTTTAAATCTCTCTGAATTCTATAACCTCTTTTCCAATTTCTCACTTCCATCTTAGTGCATTATTTAGTCTGCTTTCCTAGAGTCATATAGTGACCTACTAGGGTTGCCTTGCTCCTCACTCCACATTCCCTTCATTCACAGAGAGGCAGAGCGCTTTCTTCTGGGAAAGTAGGTATCCATGTTCTTAGTCTCCTCCAATCACAAATCAAGGTTTGGAGATAATTAATAAATATTAGCTTTAGTAATAAAAAAGAGCTTCAATTCTGAGTATTACACCCTGCACACCTAACTTTATTTTATTTCTATTTGGAGCTTATGAAGTGGTTTGAGTAAAGAAACTGAAGCTATTTATGATTACATAATATGTTCACATAGTTACAGGAAATGGAGCCATTATTGTAACCAGGTCTTTCTGCTGGCAAGGCCATAACTTCCAGTCTCTGCTGCACATAGCTATTTAGATTTCTCAATACTTAGGACAAGAGTTAGAGTTTATATTAAAAGTCTATGGGAGGAGTTTCACTGGATGCCTAGGAATCCAGTAAATGAATAGGAAAAATGCAAACAGCACCTGGGTAATTGAGAATTCAATTTCCAGCCATGAGATTTTCAGTGAAAAAGAGAAAAATAAATATAGTGGCTGTTCCACTGATTCTAAAGAGAAGGTAGCTGTGCATTGATGGGTGGACAAGCTTTTCTGAATCTCATGCTGGAGAGCATCTCCAAGAACATTATATTAAAGAGTCTTAGTTAATTAACCTAGATCCTCAGAGACTGGCCATTAGACAGCAAGGAGGGAGTTTCAGTAGTATATTATAGAGAGGGAATTTTAGTGGCCAGGAGAGATGGGTAGTAGTGTGATCAGCATAAAGTCTGTGAAGACAGGGAGTTGAACGGGGACTTATTGAGTAAAAAGGAAAGGACATTCTTTAATGTCAAATACGGTAAGTCCTGTGGATGGATCATGGGTCAGTATGAATCCTCAGGACAGTACTGGTTCTGGATCCTATCACTTGTTACTTTGTAGAAAAGATCTCTTATGTAAATTCAGTTTCCCTGAGACTTAACTTTCCAATCTAGAAAATGGAGATGATCACTAAAAAATCAGGATGATATTTTGGAAGAGATAAAAGTCTACGGAACATCATGATTGCCTTGTAAGTATTGCTTCCGTCCCTCCCATTCTTAAAACTGATATTTGAGATTTCACTATGGTCTATCTTTCTTTGAGATACTTTGGGGCTCTAAGGAAAAGCTGGAAATATGCCTATGGGGACACTGTTAGAAACATTAGCCTCACTCTGGTATTGGTCCATGTGCCTCAAGTGTATTTTACATCTTAATATCCTGTCTTTTCATGATTGTGAAGCATTTCCTAAACTCAGCATGACAGGTCCCTAGTCTTGAGGCCTGCCCAAGTAGACAATGTCTGATGGAAAGCTTATTCCACCTACATGCTCACATTAATACAGGAAGATGGTGAGATTTTCCAAGAAAATGAAGCTAGTTTTTGCCTAAATATGTTTGATCCAAACCCATTCCAATACTACTCCCAACAATATGTGTGAATATCCATTTAGATACATGGAGTGTTTCATCAGATGTCTACTTCCTCATTTAAATCATTTCTTAGAACATGAATACCTATCACCTTTGAAGCTTAGATTCTGTAGTTGATATTCGCAATGGACTTGGGTATCTGAGGCTGAGGGTTGCATTCAGCAAGTGGAGTGCAGCCAACTTGGTGTCATCTCTCACTTCCCTGGAAATATTCAAGGGGGTAATGTTGCCTATCCTCTATACATCATGGATGACAGCATTAGTATAGAGCATGAACTCTCATTCAGCCAAGCTCACCTGCCTCTCATAGCCAATCACTCTGTCAATGTCTGTACTTTTTCTAGTAGAAAATAGGAGCCCCCATTAAGTTTTATATTTCATCTTGTTGTTTCCTCAAGTGTGTTCTAAAATTACTAAGTAGGCATTATGAGACATTAATGAATTCTTAATCACAATTTAGAAAATAAAAAGTTTCATGAAATGAAAAGTATTTCTATACTCATCTGCTAAGTATAGAACTAGGATGAAGAAAAATAGAATGGGCCACTCTCCCTCAATCAGAAGAGAGACAAAAAATATGAAAGGCATCGCAGTGGAGGCACACTGGGACATTGGCAGTGGCAGTGGAGGGAGTAGGGGAGGTTGGATCTCTGCATACACAATGGCCAGCAGAGTATAGATTTGTAGAAAATTTAAAAAAGTAGTTTGGTTCAATATGACTCAGTAGCTAGTGTTGGTTCAAACATTAAGACTCTGACCTAAAATAATTTGTTTTAGAGATGTTCAAGCACAGTGTAATTTGGAAAAAGTATCTTGGTGATATTAAGCTCAATCCCATGTGTATAAAAAAAAAACAACTTAAGACATGACCATATGACCATATGGAAACTCTCTGTAAAGTACAAGTGATATCTTCCATGAAGACAGTTTCTATATATTAATTAAGAAAACATGTATAAAATAAGTGTCTAAGGGAGGATTGTGTGTAGCTTGGCCACCCAGATAAGGTAAATGTTACTGGGATATAAATCAAGTCAGCTTTCAATGTTCTAGATAGAAAACAGGTTGCATATATCTCACTTTGAAGAGGCAACACTGTGTTTAACATTACTGGTGCCACTAGTGCTTATCTGTCAGCAGAAGGACCTACATGCTTCCTCCAGATCATCTCTGGAGGAAGACAATGACAGCAATTTCCCAGTCAGAAAATTCCTGGAGGAATCTGAAACATCTTAAGGGGGTATTACCTGAGATGATTCTTCTAGGTGGGGGAGAACTTAAGACAGTGCATTCTTGGTTGAGGGAAGACAAAATGTTTTGAATTTGAGGCAAGAATAAAGGCAATGCAAAGAGAGGACATGTAATGGAGTAAGACCATGTAAAGCATGGGTGGTGCTGAGGCTGGAAGTCAGAGAGATAACATCATAGGATGTCAGATACCAAACTAAGGAGTTTGTACAGTATCCAGGAAAAAATGACAATGCACAGCTTAAAAGGATCACATCGGTGGGTGCTCATGTAGTAATGCCACTCTTACCTGGGACCTAGCACTGTGCCACTTGACTTCTCTGTTTTCATCTAGACGTCAAGGTTTTTAGGGGAACAGTTTCTGTGATGTCTGTGCCATAGCAGTCAAGGTCCTGACAAAACATTTTCAGGACAGGTCTATTCCTAAGTTCACATTGCATCATAGCTGTTCCAACATTTCCCCTTCCACCACCGGCATCTTCTTGTCCTGTTTGAAACACAGTTTCTAGAAGTATCATTGTACCTTGTCTAGGTACAAATCACATGCTCACCTTGGACTTGTGGGTAGGGAGCCGTGTAGAAGAGAGCCCAACAGAGTGCCGTGCATGTTGTCTCTGTTCTAGCAAAGAAGAGGTCCAGAGTGCTGTAGATGAAGTTTTCTTTGTTGAAACTGTAGTCTTGTCTGGATACTGGATACTGGAAAATACAGTGTATATTTATTTATCTAGAGGGCTTTGTTTGCCTCTAAACACAAAGTCTCTACCCTGAGAAGTGAACTTAAATGAAACAACCACAGGAAAAATGATTAACTGTATGACTTCACAAGGAAGCAGAGGTATCACAAATGTCCTCCTTCCCAAGTGCTAACAGAAAGCTTCTATCACTTGGGTTAATGGAACCACATTCTCATGCTTGCAAATTATGAGAAGCCATTAGAGTGGCAAGAGAATGTGCCTTCGACAGACTTAACTTTCAGTATTGTAGTACTTTGAAAGTAATTGGCCTCCATAATCTCATCAGGAGTGGCACTATTAAGAGATGTAGCTTTGTTGGAGTGGGTGCGGCCTTGTTGGAGGAAGTGTGTCACTGTGGGGGTGGTCTTTGAGGTTTCAAATGGTCAGGATAGCACCCAGAGTTTCAGTCAACTTTGTGTTGCCTGCATGATATAGATAGGACTCTCAGCTACTCTAGCACCATGTCTGCCTGCACTCTACCATGATCCCTGTCATGATGATAATGGATTGAAACTGAACCTCTGAAACTGTAAGCAAACTACCCTCAATTAAATGTTTTCCTTTATAAAAGTTGCTGTGGTCATGGTGTCTCTTCACAACAATAAAAGCCCCCAACGAAGACAAATATCAATGGTATCACATGTTAGCTGCATGACTTAAGGAAAGTCATTTTACATTTTCATTCTTCAGATACACGTTTTATAAAAGTGGGAATATGATACATTCCTTCAAAGGACATTTTAAATTTTGTGAAGTTTAAAAACACATACCAAATAGTCAACAATTCAACTATTTTCTGAATACCTGAAATAATAAAGTTAATTCCATTATGTGCAACAAAGCCATAGCTACTCTAACTTTTACACATTTATAGTTGAAGCCTCTGTTTCCAAAATGTATTTATTATCAAATCCCATTGTCTTTACCCTTCTTTTGGAAACTTTAATTTGTCAGTATTGGTTCTCATGTTAATAGCCCATACCTGAACACCATATGGCCAGCATCATCTTCCTAGAGAAGACAATGTGTTTAATGATTACTATTCCAGTAAGACAAAATAACATAAGGTGAAAGAAATTCACCCTCTGCCCCATTGCAAAAGAGGTGTCCAAACTCCATGAATCACAGATGACAATGTTGATTCAACTGTGTCTTTAGCTAGTAGCCAACTGAACTCAAAACTACATCCATTTTGGCTATATTACTGAGTCCTGTCTAGAAGGATGGATAATGGTGATAAGAGAGAAAGAAGGAGGTAAAATTCTCATCTAGACCTTAGGGGTAAATTCTAACATTCAATTCTATGTTTCTTGTGTTCTGCAGCGGGGACTGAGATGGTCTAGATAACTGGTTTTGGGTCTGACTTTAAATAAAATAGAGTTCTCCAGGTTATTGCTACTTTTGCCCTTTTAACAGTTCTTCAGATATGGAGAGATATGGGGGATGCAGAATGTAAAATAATATTTTGGCATTTTCAGGGATATAACCCAAATACTATTCCTTCAATGCCCTTTTTCTTGAGTTGCTGCCACTCAACACAAGTAAAATATTGGCACTATGTTTATTCATCTCAGGTAGGTGAAATAAGACTAAACACTTAAAAATTGAAACACTTAAGTCCATATCCCTAGAATGTGTGCACATTACCTAATTTGCCAAAAGAGCTATTTTTAGATGTAATTAATGTAAGATTTTGAAATTAGAAGACATAATTTATCTAAGTAGCCCCAAATGTAATCAAAAGGGTGTAGGAGAAGGAATATAGGATCAGAGTAGGAGAGAAGTGATGGAAAGTTGAAAAGAGGGATCAGTCATAGCATGGAGTGTGAGGAAGCACCTACAAGTTTAGCTTTAGTGGGCAAGAGGCCCTTGTGCACACAGAAGTACTGGAGAAGCCAGAAAAATTAAACAATCATACTTGTCTCTTCAAAGGAAGGAGATGCTTACCTGTCTTCCTCCAAGAATGCTGGGAATGGATTCAGTTTACAACCTGGTGAAATCTTTGCTTTCTGTAGGGCTAGGCTTCACCCAAATCCCCCTGAATTTATGTTTTGTTTATCTCAGACCCTTTCCACTAAATCTTGAGCATTGCTTTTAAGTCCAGTAAGACCATCCCTATGAGAGATGTCATTTGTACTTTACAATAGCCTAAGTGACTTGTATGTCATCTTAGACCAGGCCAATCCTGACTCCTACAGGTATTATGTTTACCTCAATCATCTCCCTAGTCCCTAAATCTTGAGTACTATCTCTGAGTCAACAGTACCCATCTTTGTGAAAGAAGCCAGATGTACTTTGTAAAGAATTTCATTATAAATGTGTCTTAAGTTTTGTTATGTTCACAGGGCTCAATTAATTGTTATCAGAAAACATTGTTTCCAAAATTGTGCTGTGCTTAAATATGGCTGAAATAAATGACCTGGTGTCAGACTCTAGAAGTTTTAACCATCTATTAAAATCAAGCTAAAGCAAGTTTCATTTTTATTTCACCCAGATTGTTCTCATGCAGGCTATAAAGGGAACTATAAAGGGAAGACTGCAGCTGGCACCCAACATGTACCAAGCTGGTACATGACTATCAGAAAAGGTAAGAAATATTTCCTTAAATAGAAATTAGCGGTTTAAGAAATTGGGCCTCTCACTCAAGGGGGTCATGACCATAAGAAAGACAGTCAAAGTAATATGGGTGCTTCTCAGTTCTCTGAAAGAAAGAATTTTATATAATTATTAAAAAATTTTAAGACCTAAAGGAGCAAAAATATTCAGAGCAACAACTATGTAAATTTACACAAGAAATTGTAAAGCCTAATTTTGTGGTTGCCTAAACAACAACAGCAACAACAAAACCCATTGATGTTAACAATCGGAAACATATAGGAGCCAATGTAAAAAACAAACAGTGCAAGAAAAAGGAGAAAAAAATCCCTGTCAATTATTTTGCAATCTGGACTACAAATAATATACTGCTTAGATCCACCCCAGGAGGACCATAAAGAGGAAGATCTTCCAGACATATCTCAGCAGGGGGCTAATGCTCCCATATTTAAGGAGACTAATTTATGCTGCCTCCCCTTTCAAGCACCACAAATATATCCATGTGTAACACTTATTTGTTCTCATCAACCCAATCAGAAATTCAGTCTATGCTGTCACAGTAACAGAGACTGCTTATAGAGAATGAGGGAAATAATGAATGGAATAATGATTGTCCCAAACCCTGTATACTTAGGCACTTAGAGGTCCTCTAGAAGCTGAGGGAGCCCTCAAAACTGATTCCCCAGAGAGTCTTATAGAGTATACAGCACACACACACACACACTGTTAGTACACTGTAAATACAGGGGGTCTTATAGTTTTGTAGAACTGTAATTGAAATAAAATCTGCCATTTCAAACCAGTAAGCTTGTAATCACAATATTTTTCCATCAAACGTGAACCTCTAATTCTTCCATGAGACGATATAGGCAGCATCTTTTCACCTTTCCCTACTCCTTTAGGAAAGCATCAGTGAAGTCTCTCAACTAGTCTTTCCTGTGTTTGTTGATTATATGAGAAACAATTTCAGTTCTTCCTAGTTTCTAAAATTTTTTTGATGTAGTCCAGGAAGATATTTTATTATCAATGGAAAAATATTGTAGAGCCAATTGAGAAAACGAAATCGTCATGGATACAGCATGACATGCTTTAATTGAGACAGTCTTGTCTTTCCCTCTTTGTTTCTTACAGTGAAGAAATGAAGGCTTTTATTTCTCTTGGCTCCCTAGCATTTTAGTTCTACTATGGAAAATATACTGAGTCTCAAGTCCCTTCTTGTCATCCTGATTGCTCCCTGCCTGGTTCGTGCCACCACCTATCATGCCCAGAGGCTGTCATCGCCTGCAGTAGTTTTTCTAGTCTAAGTCCATGTCCAGTCTTAATCGACAGGACTTCCAGAGAAATTACCTAACAGTTTAAACACATGGCTTAAGTTAGCCCTGGACTGAACAAAACTGTTCTATTCTGGGTACTTTATGCTATGCCAAGCAATAATATTCCCACCTTTAAATAATATTCCTGGTTAATTTTTACAACAATCACATATAGTAGGTGAAATAATCCTATGTAAATACAAATAAGGGCTATGTATGAGTGGTCCTCCTTTGTCAAACAGTAGCAGTAAAAAATAAACCAAATTGCAACCAGTAGTGGATCAACATATGTTAAATGATACCATCTGTAACAGTTTTAAGTATAAAATGCACATCATTTACGTTTGCTTTGTATTTAATTTGAATATTGATTTGATTAAGTAATTTCACCCTTGAACATGTTAGATTTTAATTAATCTTAAAAGGAAAAGTTTAACTTACCTCATTATAAACATATTTTAACCTGAGTTTTTCTTAGCAGATAGAGTGTAGTGTGCACAGTGAAGCAAGTGTCACTGATGCCTTGTAGGCATAAAGGTGACAGAGAAGAATGCACATTTAAAATAAATAATTTACAAAGTGAAAAAAGAAACACTTGTTATACTATTTCCTATTATTAAAAACTCTAAAGTCAACAGACTGATTTCAAGAATTTATATTGACTTCATATTTTAAGAATTATATCTCAGATTTTTAAAAAGTTAAAAGAAAAAAAAAAAGACTATGAGGAGTAGCAGTCTCAAGGTTCCTGACCAAAACAGGGGAAGTGGTAGTCCTACTTACCTGGCCAATATTGAAGCCTGAAAATATATTGGCTAACTTTAGCAGCTCCTGAAACTGACCATTCTCATACTCAAAGCGCTGCCGAAATGTGACAGAGCAAATGATATTGGAAACTGCATTGTTGATCTACAAGTGAGGATTGAAAGGCTGTTCTGGAGGTGTGGAGAGGAAAAGATGGGTCTTTCATAGTTATTGATTTAAATTTTCTATAGAGATTTAACTCCATATGACACAAAAACATACATAACAGAGAAGCATATGAGAGGCTGTATCTGAAGAATCTTACATGGGGCTGGAATTCATCAAGGACTCTGTCAATGGCTGGGAAGCCAGCTAGCTGGACAAGCTTTAAATTCAATACTATGCTTAATGATTGTTTTGTTGATTAGCTACATCACTCTAGGTCAAGATATTTACCATTTGATCCTAGCACAGTGCAAGTCCTGGGACAAACACCACAATGGTTCATCTTCCTCATCATCTTGACTAGATTTAGAATCACCATAAAAACATACCTGTAGGTGAAAGTTTCTGTCTCTCCAGCAGCTCCCAAATAAACACACCAAGCCTTATATTAATTATAAATCCTTAGCCAATAGGCTTAATATAAGCCAAGGCTTATATTAATTATAAATCCTTAGCCAATATAAGGATTGTTACTAATTAGCTTTTACAACCTAAATTAACCCATGTTTCTTATCTAAGTTAAGTAAGAATTACAGCTAGAATATCCAGTCTATTTGTATTAAGTCAATTTTCAGAAAATACTCAATTATCTATCCTATCTTGATGAGTCTAAAGTTTTGTACCTAATTTACTTTTTATCCCAACTAAGAATATTTTTAAGTCTAAATATTTAGACTTTAATTCCAACAAAGACCCTGTGTTACCTAGTGACAGGGACACCTGGCTGCCTGTAGCATTATCCAAAGTTCTTCTATAACTTTGGGGCACCTGACTTTGGCTTACAGGCCTCATATATCTGACAGACATTTCTGAGAAACAAGAATTCTTAAGGACTGTCCTGCCTTGTCTTGACAAGTTTCAGTAGTTACTTTCTTTGTGTCCTGCTTGTCCAATTTGGGCAGCAACTTTCAGCAGTCAAGGCAAGGATGGTTTCTTGCCCAGTGGTTAACTTTTGCCACAGAGAAAACAAACTCCATAAGGAGGTTCTTTGATGCCCATCTTCTTCTCTGAGGTAGATTGGTACTGCCAGGATCAGGCATGTCTCATTGTCAAAAATAACATATGTAAGCCGAGCGGTGGTGGCACACGCCTTTAATCCCAGCACTTGGGAGGCAGAGCCAGGCAGATCTCTGTGAGTTCAAGGCCAGCCTGGACTACAGAGTGAGATCCAGGACAGGCACCAAAACAACACAGAGAAACCCAGTCTCAAAAATTGCAAAAACAAAAACAACAAAAAAAAAAACCCAAAACATATGTTATTAAAACATCTTAGATGTCGTATTTTGTAGATCTCTGAAGTGTTTGAATACCACCTATCTATATCTAAAATATATCTGTCCTTGAAAACATACCTAAAATAACTACAAGTTTAACTATAATAGATGACTATTAATCATTACTTCTTAATTATACTTTAAATTTTTAAATAAGCTGCATAAATACAATACCCTAAAGAGGAGTAGAAACATACATCATAACAAAAATAACCTTAAATTTGTATCATTAAACCAAAAACCATACCAATGTAAACTATTTGGATATTAATAGCTGCTTAGGGGAGGGATTAAAGCAGATTCAATAGTCTACCCTATTTTCTTATCATTTCTATATCCTCCCACCCCACCTTTTTCATTCCATAATGAGATCCCTAAATCTAATCTCCTGTGTTCAGTTTTCCCTGATCATTCCCAATAACAACTTGTAACAAACCCCCCTAAACAATGACAAATGTCTAATCTACTGAATCACCAAAAACCATCCACCTAACCTCTTGGGAATGTGGGCTTTGTGTTCTCTAGATTGCTTCTTGTTGTCTGGGGGACAACAGCATCTTTATAGAATTCTGCTAAAATTAAAATAATAGTCAAGTCCTGAGAGACCTAGCTATATCATTTGTTGCCAGTCTCCATGTAAAGGGCAAGTGTAGGACGTATCTGAAGTCCTGGCTGGTATAGTTCATGAGGCTGGACCATCTTTGCTAGCTTCCTTGAAATTGTCCTGGGCAATTTGTAGTCCAAAGCTGATCCTTGGGTGATGTTTGTCAGCTTAGTGGTGATACCATAATCCAAGTAGAATCGTTTCACTGTGGAAAACCTAAAAATTTAAATGTCATATGCAACAAACCTCAAAGACTACAAATAACAAAGGATTACAATTTGTTAAGTACATCTGGAATACAAAAACTTAATTTATAGTTACCTGATACAGACTGAAACCCAAAGTCATGTATTGGGAGCTAGATTAAGCCTTTTTCTACAATTAGTTAGTACTCTGTATGACCATTAATATCATGATAGAAAGTTATATATATATATAAATCTTACAAATTTTGACATAATATTTGTACCTTAAGAAATGTTTTTAAGAGACAAAAACTAAAACCAAAGAATTATGAGATTAGTGACAATAAAAAAGTCCCTTAAGTTCAGTTTTTCTTCTGTCCCATATTGGGTAGCTGTTCTGGCTTGGGACAGAGATTTTGAATTTTTCTTTAACAAGCATGCTTGGGTTTAGAGAAGAAGAGAGCCACACCATTACTCCAAAGCCAGCTTTAATTTTTAAATGAACTGGGACAATGAAAAGCCATTTGTCTTATATATTTGTAGAGAACAGAAGAAAGAAACATTTGGAAAGATTTATGAAATTTTATTCTGTTGGAAATATGATATACCAATAGGCCAATTTATTCTTTTTCTTGGGATATTTTCTCTGGAATGATTTATCATTTTCATTCAGATGTCTCATTTTTCCAGTGGTCTTCAGATGCCTTAGTTGAATGCCTTCATTCCTCTGAAAAGACAAAACCAAAATCCTGTCCCAACCCTAAATCTGGAGAGTTTCCTTTTTCACAGGTTATATCTGATCATGTGGAAGGAATTTGTTAGTATTATATGTTAGTTTAGATTGAATGGTCAACTAGTTCCTTTTCTAATGAAGAGGTGCCTCCTGTTCTGGGGGCCTTAGACTGAAGCCTGAAATCAGTGGGACCCACAACCAAGTATCATGTAACTGGATTGAATCAGGACCTTTTGAAAGACACTCACTGTGACTCCTAGTGGAAATTTCCACCTATTAAACACATCTCCTTTTTTTTTTTCTAAGTTCACTGGATATGCTATAAAGAATAAGTCTCTTTCCCACTCAAGAATTATACAAACATTTTGTGAATGTAATATATAATCATCATTCCTCACTTAGTTTTGGACAATGTAGTTAACACCTTTATGCTCTTCTTTTCTGCCTGACCCCTAGTGTACAAAGGTGTCTCAAGAAGTGAATCTTCTCACCACCACCTTCTTACAAAGGGACATAGATCAACCATGCTGCAGTGAATATTTCAAATAAGGCAAAACCTTGAAGATCTTAGAATAGAGAAGGCAATCGGTCTGGCTAGATATGGATTGGTTGCTTGCACAAAGCAGAGGCCTAGGAAAGCACAGGCTCGAGGCAAAGCTGTCTTGGTAACTCTGTAACAAAGAAGGCTTCCTGAGAGGAAAAGCTGGGAAGTTGTGGAAAGATGCTCCAGAGGTCTTCTCCTCATAGTAAGGCTTTGTTCCCTTGAGCTCTTTCAAGCCTGAAGGGTCAACTCATGGGCTGAGCACCAAAAGAGAAAGATGAGGAATCTTATCATGCATGCTCAAAGAATCTCACATCTTTGTAACATAAATCAAAATCAGGGCAGTATCTTTTAGAAATAATACTGTAGCCACCTACTCCAAGACTTTCACAGACTTCTTCCAACATGCAACTTTAATTCTCTATATGATCTTAAACCTTGGCATTCTAGAGATGCTACAAAGCCCATGAAAGTCTCTCATCTGGTGAAAGGATCCATGCCCCTACTTTGTACCTACCCTACTCCACATATGAATTGGGAAATAAAAATTTACCTCCTGACATTTAAAGTAGTTATCAGAGGCATGACCCACAAGGGAGCCAGGACCCTTCCAAACTCCTGTAATCATTAGAAGCTGGCCGACCTCCGATACATGAGAGTCAACATTTACATCAGAGAGTTTTCTGAATAGTAGGCCCTGCATGACAGGCTAAGATTAGATGCCGAGAGCTGCTGGTAGCAATGACTTTACCAGAGGCCATGGGAACATACAGCAGATGACAACTGATATTCAACAAGTCGATTTATCAGACAAATAATTCTCTGATGGGAGGCCCCCACTTAGCAAAGACCATGGAAGTCACTAACTGAGTTGGTTTGTTTCTGTCTGTAATTTTTCTCATATGCCACTACTTTTCTTCTCTAAAAAATTGCTATGGGTGTTTTCTCACTGCTTGTGTGTTATTCTCATGTAAACATTCCATATATTGGGCACACATATAGCTGTAGATGGTCAGGAAGATAATTTCTGTTTAAGC